>NC_049907.1:36695481-36995481 GCF_001411555.2 Juglans regia | reverse complement strand
AACCAGCATTTTAAGTTCATATTAAATTGAGGAAAAATCTAGTAGTCAAAATAAGCTACAAAAGCTAGAAAAAAAGACTCAGCAAGCCATCTTCCTTGTTTTCAGGAATGAGTACATATTATACCTGTAACAACTACATATTTCAAGGCATGGGATTCCCAAGCTCAAAGCTTAGAACATTTATCAACTCGAAATATTGTGCATATATGAAATGTTTATTATTTTAAAATAACTTAATTGGTAGTGGGAGAAATTAAAAAAAAAATAGATAGATTTTTTGTTTTGTTTAAAAAACTATCTTTGTTCGCTTACTGAAAAAGCAGTAATTTTGTTTCAAGGGATGGAATGTGTATAAAACTGAAACCTAAATTCCCTTGCTCCCTTTGAAACACCCTGATCATACCGTTGGTCTATAGTGGGTAGCTACGTTTTCTTTTCGCACAGGGAGGTAGCTATATTTGAAAAAGTGAAAAAAAAAAAACAACTCACTTGCTGATTACATATTAAAAGACATGGATCTTTAGAAGAACTTAATAGACATCTTTAGAAGAAAATTTAGGCTTCAGGATTGAGAAGGTTGCAGGTAGCATAAATGCAATAGATACAATTCAACAAAGAACAGTAATTAATTTCATATAACTCACCAGGCTTCCCTCCAGATAGAACAGGACTTTCAACAGGTTCCACGCCATACAACTAGTACAAAAGAAAGACAACGAGAAACTACTCGTAAGAAAGGAGCAATAGCTACAGAAGAATGTTTTCCACACTAAAAGCTAAAGCTAACCTTTATGGTAGGGTTCTGCTCTTTAAGAAATTTTCCAACACCTGTAATGGTACCACCTGTACCTATCCCAGAAACAAATGCATCAATTTTCCCTCCAGAGCCTTTCCATATCTCTGGTCCAGTGGTTTCATAATGTACCTAAACCACAAAATAAACATCGTTTTAACTTTTGCAAACACCATATCCATCTTTGTTTGTTTTGCTGGCCCTCTGCTTTGTCTTGGCTCGATTCATAGTCTTTCAAACACACCCAATATCTATTCCTAATCACTAGTTGTGATCTATCATTTAATGATTGACTGCATCCATGATGGTACTTGATTGATGAACTGTACCTTTGGGTTCGCAGGGTTTTCAAACTGCTGAAGTATGTAGGCATTGGGTGTCTTTGACAGTATCTCTTCTGCCTTCTGAACAGCCCCTTTCATGCCTTTTGCAGGATCTGTTAGAACCAACTCAGCTCCAAAAGCTCGAAGAATGATTCTTCTTTCAAGGCTCATTGAAGCAGGCATTGTAATGATAAGCTTGTAACCCTTAGCTGCTGCCATAAAGGCTAACCCTATGCCAGTATTACCACTAGTTGGTTCGACGAGGACACTCTTCAGCAAGAATTAATATATCATGGTAGAAAGAAAGGGAGATTTGTCAGATAAAAAATCCAACCAAATGAAAGTAACTGATATTTTATCGGTCTAGCGTTGCGTGTCACAATCATACGAGGGGAGAAATTGCAGGTTATATAAAAGATAATTAGGAAAATCTGTAAAAGGTCATTATGCACTCAAGAATGAGATAACATCACTTATATAATTCATATTTTTCTTTTATCAAACTAGCAATACAAATCACAAGCATGTTTTTTTTTTTTTTTTGATAAAACACAAGCATACTATTGGTTAGTCTTACATATGGCATATATATCCAGACTTGAGAGTATTTCCAAAGAGTGTCACCCCTATTTCATCATGCACAAATCCTAACCTAAAGGCTTCTTCATAAAAAAATCAATTAACCTGCCCAGGTGTGATAAGGCCCTTCTCCTCCGCATCAGTAATCATACTATAACCAATCCTACACATTAGAACACACTAGTCAGCGGTCAGACAAATTGGTTGTGACCCAAAAGCTCAAATAAACATTCTTTCATTTTTTCCCCTTCTATAAGTGTTGTTCAAAACAAACATTCAGGGATGTCCCGACTATGACTAGCGTAAGAAGGAAAATCAAAGAATGAAGAATCAACAAAATATTACATGAACCATACCTGTCTTTCACACTAGAGCAGGGCTCCATCATTTCAAGCTTAGCAGCAATACGAGCAACGCAACCATCCACAACATTATTGAGATAAACCAGTGGTGTCTGGCCAATCAACTGTATATGAAGTAAGAAAGGTGCATATCATAGTTAGCAAATCATTCTAACATAAAAGAATGAGATAATCCTGGACCTTCACATGTAAACATCCGTAGGCGCAACTTACTCAGTAACATCTGAAGTAAGTTCTCCTACGAATGATTAATTATTAAAAAAAAAAAACTTACTTCAGTAACATCATTGGCGATGCCGGACTTTTCAACTGCCATGTTTTCAGTTTGCTGCAACGAGAAAGCGGAGTGTAAATATACGGTAAGGAAAATAAATGTCACAAAATATGGAGCCTTTACTTCTTTGTGCTCCACAATCAGTAATATTGAATCAGAAACATTTGGTTGCAGAGACAGAGTAGGAAAATTGTCGACTTTCCCAAACCTTCAATATTTTATTGATTGGGGACCCAAGAAAGGAAAAAACGACCTCCACTTGACAAAACCCAATTCAAACTCTTTTAGCTTATTTGTCTTACTTACCCACATTTCTTTCAGCCAATCAACAAATACCAAAACGCGATTTCAAAGTCCGTCTGTCTTACTTTTCCACAGCTTTCTGGATAGCCATCCAAACAGCGGATCAAAGAATCCAAGAAAGCATCAACCTTTAGACCTTTGTAAATTACTGAGAAATGCAAAATTATATCCCTTGTTCTTTAATCCTTCCTATAAATCAACTAACGTTTATATTCGATTAATGAATACTGGATAAACCAAGAAAAAATAGAATTTGACTATACTTCATTATTTCGAGAACAAAACTAAATTAGTACTTAAGAAGACGAAATAAGCGTGATCGACGAGAGTTGTGAAGCCAGATTAACAAACATACAGGAACTCTAATATGAACAACTTAAAAAAACTGAAGGAATAGAGAGAGATGAATCACCTTGACAAAGGGTCATGGGAGCTGGAGACTACGTTAGCGTTTATAACTAGTCAAGCATGCACATTTTATATGTGTTTCGATGTGCTATGTGTGACGTCAAAATCGAGAAAATTTTCTTTGAAAATTTTCTGTATTCTATGTTGGGCATAGGGTTATCCGAAAGGACCAAGGAGGGGTCAATTCGATGTGCAACTGTGAGGGCTAGAAATGAGAAGCCCAAAAGATCAAGTTTTGGCTGTAACTGCCTACTGAGCAGATTGAACCTGACCCGTTTCCAGGGCAAATTTGATTATTATAAGAGTAATGTTAGAGAGAAGTCACTATAGCAATATATATTTTATATTAACTGTGTGGTTGTTTTTAATTAATTGTTCTCAATACTCACTTGGAAAGATGTGTAGTTTATATGATATTACATCATGTATACAAAATAGATACTCTAATAATAATTTCTATCTATATTTATTCTTATTATAAATATAATGTACTTACCAAAACAAGACGAGGGAGAAATAAGCAAAAATGGAAACTAACCTGGTAACAATACGGAAAAATGGTATTGCTCACTGAGTCACTGCAACAATTAAAGTGTCTTTTCATAGTCAAATGACAAAAAAAATATTCTATTTACAAGGATTATTATATTTTATTTTAAAGAAAAATATTTTAAACTAGTATATAATACACCTAATAAAATATTTACATGATATAATTTAATTTAAAAAATAAATTTTAAATTTTACAAATCAAATCTTACTATTTAAATTATATGTATGATGTGTTCTATATACCGATTTGAAAATAGAATAGTGCCAATTACTAACTTTGTTTAAATTCTCAACATCTAGGTGATTATGTGTCATCATTTTTGTTTTTATAAAAAGTCTTAAATAATTTAGGACTGTGAAAATATCAACAGTACATTTTGGATAGAGTACTACTACATTCACAAATGAATTACATAAAAGCAATCACATAAACTGAAATAGTTTCATCTGATCCGTTATATCTACTTTACAATAAAAATAATTTTATAATCTAACGAATCAAATCAAGTCACATTAGTTTATGAAATTATTTTTATATAATCCATTTGTAACTAGAATATTTCCCTTTTAGATATACAAATTATAACCTTTGCTTGGTTTTGTCAGTAAGGGATTATAAACACAAAAAAATGATAATTTAAGGACTATATTTGAAAGGATTAACCAAAGTGATGATAATTGCAAAGAGTTATTTTAATCGTATGCGAGTAAAAGTGAAAATATATATTTCTACGCGAGTAATTTGGACAACATATACCCATCGAAGACAACCAAACCTTATCCTTGTAAGCACCACCCACCTCCTCAGTACCCACAAAAAATCACTCACTAGTTCCTTCCCTGGGACTGCAAAAACATGGCAACTCTTCACTTCATTCCACCTCCCACCTTTACTCTGCTCAGACAAAACCATCCTACCAAACTCTCTACTGCATTCCAGCTCAACCCACGGACACGCCCCAGTTCGTGCCGGTTCTTATCGGCCATTGTCAGGTCCTACAAAGTGGTCATCGAGCACGAGGGTCAGGCCACCGAGCTGGAGGTGGAACCCGACGAGACCATTCTAGCCAAGGCAATTGACTCGGGCATGTCCGTGCCACATGACTGCAAGCTCGGTGTATGCATGACTTGCCCGGCACGGTTATTGAGCGGCTCGGTAGATCAGAGTGAAGGTATGCTCAGTGATGATGTGGTGGAGCGCGGTTATGCGCTGTTATGTGTGGCGTACCCACAGTCGGATTGTCACATCAGGACCATTCCTGAGGATGAGCTGCTGTCCTTGCAATTGGCAACAGCTAATGACTAAATTCCCAATTTTGTTACTTGAATATGTATACGTATATCTACCATGTTGGTTTCGGAATATTGTTGAATGGAGTTGGGGTTTGATTCTCACTAATGATGATTTTCCTTTGGCACTTTTAGTTGATATTTGTGTACTCAACTTGGTTTATATCCTGTTTCTAGTATGTCATTATTAAGATTGACTGGGTCATCCGAGGAATATCATATGAGACTGCCTCTAACCCAGTTAAGTCGAGTATCGAAACCTCAGCTGGAGCTTGACTGCAACTCGTTCATGGTGTTTAGACTCGGGCTTCATAAAACAAAGTCCAATGAGCTTGAGCTAGGTTGGGTCATGGATGCTTCTTTTGTCACTCCAAACAAACCCATATAGCTAGCTTTGTTCATCTTAAGAGTTGAAAAAAAAAAATTGTTCAAGTTAGTAGAAAAAAGTTTCATCCAAAGATTATAAAATGTATACGTAATAAGTAACCATTTTCACTCTTAAATTTGGGATTATTTGAGTTTGAGATCACTCCATAAGAGCTGGACAATGATAGATTCATCCGAAAGGGTATAATGTTAAGTGCTCAATACCACCAAACATTGTAGTTTGAGGAATACTATGCATCAGCCACTATTCATTCTCACATCACACACCTATAATTTTTTCATAGGTGTAAGGATGTTTTTCATAGAGTGTTGGGGTGTTTTTCATAGAATGTGAGGTGTGAAGTGGTGAATAGTGGCTGAAGAGAAGAATTTTTCTTATAATTAATAACCAAAAAAGCAACTGGATAACTTATTGAATGAGTACATGACTTTAGAAGGAAATAAGAATCACAATTTGATCTCACTTAGAAACAAGTAAAGTCCAATCCTAATTTTGAGGCACGTTTTATACACAAGCTGAACTTGAGCAAATTGATCGTATTCATGATAATCCGGTTTGTTTTTCGGTTTCATGAGAGTGCTACTGCTCAATCTGATAAGCTAAAACAAATCTCGGTAAATTACGGGATTTGAACATTGTGTAGTTGCAAAATCATAAAGTTTACACTAATGAAGACACAGATTTATTCATATCAAATCAAGAGACTCAATAAGAACTACTGGAGCTGCTGAACAGAACAGACTGAATATCCGGGTTTCTAAGGAGTAGATAAGGGAGCAGCTTTTTTTAATCTTCTTTGCTTAAGCTTCACCTTCACATTAACGCCAGTATCAATGATAGACTGAAGCACAATCTGAAGCTTTCCCTCCAATCTATCCCCCTTCCTTGGGGTGTAAACCACATCATGAATGTCATCAGCCAATGCTCTCTGAGCCAGAACTGAACCCACAGCAGCACAAGCAGTGGCATTTCTCGTTGAAGCCAGCTCAAACTTCATATCCTTGGAAATGGAATGTGCCACAACCACCACCTTACTAGTCACTCGGTGAATCACACAGGCACGAACAGAAGCCTTGGATATGTATATGTCCAGGCAAAAGGGTTCATGGTAAGGACCCGTAAGTTGGTTGAAAGTAGGCGTCCTCAGCTTCTTCTTCTCCTCATAGAAGCTATCCACTTCGTCAAGCAGAGACGTAGAACATTTGTTATTGAAAACCTTCGGATGAATTTCACCTCTAGAGGAAGAACTAGGGCTCTTGTTTTCCTTCTTCTCAACTTTTTTTCTTTCATTTTGATCATCCTTTTTCTTTGAAGATTTCCTCCGATGGAAGTCAAAACTGTACTCTTCAAATTCCTTGGAGTCCCGGTCAAGTTTATAGAAAAGATTGCCCCGAATTCTCATGTTATCAATGTCATCAAAATCCGAATCAGCTTCAATGGGTGGGGAACTATAATCAACTACCTCATCAACCAGTTCCTCCATGAGAAGGCTCGTTCCCGTGGAAGCCCCATCCGTGCCCCGCCATGCTTGAGCTAATCCGGACGAAACTCGCCAGGCATCATGGTCCACAAGCTCGATATCATAACCACAGGACTGAGTTTTAACATCGGAGAACAATGGAGAGAGATTAAGGCTATCAGAATAATCAGATGCTGGTACTGAATGTCTGGTTGCTTCATTCTCCTTGTCAAGAATTGTTGTGGGGGCGTTGGTGCAGACTCTATACTGTCTTGAAAGAACATGCGAATTCACCACGGATGCGAAGGCGAAACTTCTTCTCAAGAAACTCGTTGTCATGAGTAGAGGTATAATGCGAACCAAATTTACCAAAAAGAGCGGGAGTTCAAAGGAGCAAAGCATCAACCATCTGGTGGGCGACTATTGCTCTTACCACCCGGACCCACTCGACGCTTAGTTTCGTGAATCAGAAAACTTCAATGTTGAGAGCTTGTCAAATCTTTGTAAAAAAATTCTTGTTCGTTTACGCTCCAATGGCCTTTGATTGGAGCGACACCCATCACCGACGCTTCTCTCTCCCTATCAGACGCGCGCGAAATGAACGAATACGGCCGCTTAAATAGCCATCGCTTTTGTCAGGTTTCCCCCATTTTTTTTGGTATAATTTGCTTCATTTATAATCTAAAATGACCTAATAATTATCTAAAAACTAATATAGCTCGGTTGAAAATACACGTATGAACCATCCGTGTAGAAGGAGAGGATAAACACGTTATTTTTAAAAAATATCTCATCTCATTTTATCATTATAATTTTTTTAACTTTCAATACAATTAAAATAAATAATCTAATTTTTTTAATTTTAAAATAAAAATAATATTAAAAAATATATTCTAACAATATTTTATTTAACTTTTTAATTTTAATTTTAACTCATTTATAAAAACAAACGAGTTAGATTTTACAGCAATGATAAAAATATAAAATTATCCTTTCAACCCTCGAGATACGAGATAAAATCTTAAAAACTATTATATTCTTTTAGGTTGAGAATATTTATGTTTTTCCTCAACTTATTGGACAGAATTTGCATTATGTAATAAAAATAACGATTGAATCAATGAAAATCTAGAGAGATTGAAAAATTCGTCATCCAAGCTCCACAAAAATTGAAATAGAGGGGTATAGAACAAGTTACAAGAAGCAATACCTGTATGTTTATACCCACATCAAATTATAAAGATACCACCCACCTATTCATAATCTTCATAGACAACAGCACACAATCATCTTAGCTGGGTGGGGGGCCTAATTAAAGCTTTGGTACAGCTCCTAAAGGGAATATAAACAGAACATGAAATGACACTGTTTTATTTTTCTAAGGCCAGTCCTAAACTCAAAATAGCTGGCAACACTTGTTTCCATCTAACGCCCTGTTCCATGACAATTTCGAAATGGCAAGGCATCAACAATGAAGGAAACAGATTTGTGAAACACCAGCACCCTTTGAGATCGAGCCGATTAGGACACCATGTTATGTGCACCCATTAGTCTCCCTCCACCAGAAGAAGGCAGAAAAGAGGCTCATATTGAATCAAATACCATCTATTTCAGGGCGGGAAAGGAAAAAGAATTTGACCCTCAACCAATTAAGACATAGATGGCATTTGTTTCGTTGTGAAGCCGCATGTAAAAGGGGGAGGGAAGGTCAAAACAATAAACAAAGTTTCTACAATTAATCATACGGCATTGCTGTCAAGTCCTTGATGCTGTTTAAGGCCGTCCTAATTAACTTCCACAGTCACCTAGATCTACCGTCTGATCAACATTAGAAATACAACTTCTCACCATGACAGAGCAAGAAGCAGGACAAATGTCACCATTAACACACATACATCGCTACCATTAAACGGTTAGTGATTACAGACAAACCATTGAGAAAGCAAATGAGATTTTTGGGTGTCATCATATCAGTGGTTACCATCTTCAAAGGGTAGTCATGTCTATCGGTAGTAAGCCTGCTGATACGCTGGTGGAATGCCATTCCCATAGCCCGCATATGCAGGATAGTTCATCGGAGCTACAGGGTATGATCCAGCAAGGGGAGGAGGGGCCGCTTCTGGAGAGTAAGCATAGGGATTTGCTGGCGGACTTCTGCTGCCATACATGGGGGGTGGGGAATGGTATTGAGGGACGCCAGCAGGGTACTGACCATGAGAGGGAGACCTGACAAATGTAGGAGCTGCAGGGAAGGAAGATACATAAGCATTTGTCAAACGGCCAGCCTTGGCAGGAGGCATAGGACCACCATTGTTGGCCCGTGTTCTTTTGTTCGCAGGGACTGCAGCTGGCTTTCTCTTCTCTGTCTTCACCTTCTCTAGCTGTTCAAGGCGTTTCTTGAGGTTTTCTGGAGGGAACTCAGCCTCCAGCTTATATTCTTCAATGCACTTGATTACAGCCCTGAGAGCTGATTGCTCTTTACGTCCAGCTAGTTGCTGCAAAAGTAAAAACAGCAATAATACCAATTAATCTATGCATATTTGATATAGTGGAAACAGTGCTCCACCCAACATGGATGGCCCTAAAGTCCTGAAAGTAATTGAGTTATATTCCTCCAAATCTCGGCCAGACTTGCATGCATAAAGTCAAGATTGTATTTCATCCATGAGCAGTGGGCTTTCGAGTGCCAAGCTTATTTGGTAGGAGAAATTGCTTCAGAGAATAAGATAGGGTCAAAGCTCATGAATCTGTATACAATGGCATGAGCAAAACCAAAGTAATAGAGACCAGACATCTGAAACTAAACAAAGAAAGATAATCTGGTTTTGCAAATAAGTACAGCCCATACCCCCCACACCCCCCCCAAAAAAAAAAAAATAGAAGATGAAAGATAAATGTACAACTCATAAGATTTGTTAGCAAAAAAGATCCAAAGCTGAAATAATGAAATAACTACCGAAGCTCGGCCAGGGCTACTGGGATCCTCCAAGATGGAAGCTGCAGCTTTCTTTGCATCCTTCAAAAAGGCTTTCAAAAGAGGAACAGGAGGGAACTTGTCCACAAGGCCAACTTCGTAGGTAAAATGCACTGCATCAAGCTGCTGTCCCCTGCTGATTAATTCTTCAATCATATCTACACACAAGACCACCTCCAAAGTATTAAAAGCTCAACTAAACCAGATACTCATCACAAACATTATTAAAAGTCATGAGATTATGATATCATGCTTAAATATATCTATATCATAACAACAATCAACGAATCATACATCAAGTAGGTTCTAGGTTCTACAAACAGATACAGAAAATAACCTAGCTTTTATCAACAAGTCATATGTAGAAGTATTTGTTAATTATCTTTTATAATCTATTTAGGCTCTTATTCAATTCCACAAGTTAATATTATTCATAATAAATAACTACTCATAAAATCAACAGAAAGAGCCAAAGCATTGAACTCGAGACAAATAGCGGGAGTACAAAAGATAAATTTGAAAATCCATATGGCACAAATACTTGTTAGTGTTTGAAATTTGAATGAAAATAAAATAATTATTTTTGCTAGGGTGTTAAAAGGTAATATCCTGCCACGATATGAAGGAAAACAGCAAAAAAATAAGAATAGGACGAACAACACTATCAACAATATGATATGCTTTCAACATGAGGATGCGAAGAATGCTGAAAAAACTTTCATATTACTGAAATACACTCCCGTCAACCAACGGCATGCCAAGTTGTCCATAACATAAACCCTTTGCATCCTAAAATTTGTAAAAGACCATCTAGACATTTGCTTCTGAAGTGATTTTGGATTTGAAACTGCAAGAATTCATCCATTGGACATGTTCCTATCCAATCCATCACATTAACTATAACAGATATTCAAAGATATCAATCACATAAAAGTACCGCTGCTTTCTCCGAAACGTCGAAACTTGTATCGATACACGAGATCTCGGTAGTCGGAATCCATAAGCAGAACTAACCGACAGCCCATGAATTACATACCCCCCCCCCAAAAAAAAAAAAAACTAAAACAAAAAACCCCAACAATCCTTGCTCTAAAGGTCCATGCTTATTGCAGCGCCTCGATTATCCCCAGTACTGAATATGATGAAGAACGTATGGAAAACTGGAAATTTAAGTATTTCAAAACAGAAGAAATTTAGCCTTACAAAAGCTGAGAACATGACATCTGGAAAAGCTGGCTTATGGTTTCCTAACCCAGACCATCGAAATACCCGCGATAAATAAAACAACAAAATTAAGAAACAAAGCATACCGGGCATTTTATCGCCGAGCCCAAGCGAGACCGCGAGCTTCGGCATCTGCTTCCGCCACGCAGACCCCACCACAAGCTTCCTGTACAAACCCACGTCTTCCTCCTTCACAATCCCAAAGGTCACCAAATGCTGCAGGAACGTGTGCACGTCCGGAGTCTTCACATTCTCTATACCACCGCGCTCCTCCAAGCTTGCCTTCCACGCCTCAGCGATGTCCCTGGCTCGTTCCTTCACGCTCGGCGTCACCAGCAGCCTCGAATTTCCGATCACCGGATCCACCACCACAGGTATCAAAGACTCCAGCACTAGAACGCAGGCCCAGCCCAAATCGTTCACTCTCTCGCTTTTCTCGACCCTTTTGTCGACAGGAAACACCTCCGATATCGATTCGAGAACGAACCTTGGCGGATCGATGCACTCGGCCAAAGCCAGGGGCATCTGAGCTCTCAACATGTCTAGTTCCTTCTTTTTCCCGGTGATGAACCTCCAGAATCCGAGAGCATCCATTTTCAAGCAAAACGACTTAAGAGTCAGCAAGAAACCGTCGTCGTTATCGACCTCTCCGTTCTCATCGTCATCGGAAGCTCTCTGTAGAACCGAAAACGCGGCCTCTTTGCTTGCCTCGAGTTTCTCCAGGGCGATCTCGACGCTGCCTTGGATGGTGACCTCGCGCTTCTCAAGCTCGTTGAGGGAGGCCTTAGTTTCATGGTCTAGGTTAAGGATTTTGTTTCTGATGGCCTCGGATTTCTTCAGGAGGTTCTGCTCCAAGGATGAGAAGTGGTCCGAGAGTTCCTTCCAGAGGAGTGTGCAGCTCGTCATGAGTGAGGTTTGCCGCTGGAACTCATCGAAGCTGGGCGGATTCAACTCCGACAACTCTCCGGGATCGGGGATAGACCCCATGGCTTCGCCGTTGGTCACCGCAATTCACTACCAGAAAAAGCAGCAGAAGAAGCAAATCGAAACCCTAGAAACGAAAACGAAGGGAGAGAGAGAGAGAGAGAGAGAGGAGAGAGGAAGAAAAAGGTACAAGATAAAGTCAAGTGAGCATTGAACAAACGGTGACGTGACGTGGACGGAATGTGGAGAGACACGTGTTATGGCGTCTAAGAAAAAAGTAAGATGGAGGGCTGGCGATAGAGTGCGCATGGGGTGCGTAGGACAAAGAATGGTAAAGTGGGAGTAGTGACGTGGGATAAGGGCATGTTTGGGATGGATGGAGTAAAGGACAAGAGGAGAGAGTTACTTTCGCGGAAACCGAAGTTGGATAAAAAAAAAAAAAAAAAAAAGCAGATAGGAAAGAGATAGGTTGGGGAGAGGGGAGAGGGAGCAGAACCACTGACCACCACATGGGGTGGAGTCAGATAAAGTGTAAAAGACGTATTTGCTAAGCTTAAGTTAAAAATGTAACATATTTGTACAGAAGCACATCGTATTTTCGTTTAGAAGGATAAGGACAGAGGCATCAGCATGCATGCATGCGCGCGCGCGCATCACCATGACACCTCCTCAGTCATGTCTTTTAGGCTGGACGCTGTACTCCTAAAAATCTTACCTTGTTGCTTTAGCCTCCAAAGAATCTTTGCCATTTTGCTTAGTTTTCCTTTTTTTTTTTGTTTTTTTAAAGATAGGTTTTAAATTTACCAATTCATTTTTAAAAATAACCACTATTTACCATCTCACATCTCACTTTTTATGAAAAAAATTTTCACACTTTTTAAAAAAATTATATATGAAGTGTGTGAATGAATAATGACTAATGCATAGTATTATTCTTTAAAAAAAAAAAAATTGCTAGATTTTCACATTTTTAAGTCTATGTAATATTACTTTTTTTTTTTTTCACAAATAAATCACACTCCACTTACACTTTACACTTCAATCTACCCTATACTACCCTCTTGAATTCTCAAACTCATTTTTTGTATTTGTATAAATTCTTCATAAAATTAAAAATGCCAAGTAATCAGTAAAACTGGTCTGGTAGTTACGTTTAGATGGGCCCAGAGTGCATTAGAAGAGAAATTGTCTATAAGTTAGAATTGGAGGGTAAAAAAAAAAGGGGGGGGGGAAGGCGGCCCGGTGGGAGGGAGGTTGGAATTTTTACTTAACTTAAAGCACCCCCCACTTGCTTCAAATTTAGATGTATCAGACCTCGGACCTAATTAGAAGGGTAATAATAATGACAATGATTTCATGCATCTTCCATGTCTGCTTTTTCAATATATATATATATATTGAATTATATATATATTGAATTATATATATATTGAATTATATTATATATA
The DNA here is from genome assembly GCF_001411555.2 of Juglans regia. Lineage (NCBI taxonomy): Eukaryota > Viridiplantae > Streptophyta > Magnoliopsida > Fagales > Juglandaceae > Juglans > Juglans regia. The sequence continues at coordinate 36,982,180 of NC_049907.1, read as the reverse complement.
TCATTAATATTTGTTTCTTACAACTTCCACCTGTATAGATGATAATTCCATCCACACTTGCCCACATTAAAGTGGCAAGTGAATGTTGTAATGAGTACCTGCCAAATAATAGTAACAAAATACACACATCACATGCATTAAAAAAATGGGATTTCAAATCTTATTACTTTTCCAACCATAACGTTTGACTTCTCAATATGCAAGATAAATATTTGGTTTTATCATAAAATAAAATTTATAAACTATTTTATATTGTAAAACTTTTTTAAATCTAAAATATCGCATGTAGACTCGACAGTCTTATAAATTTAATTTTATGAGATCTTGATGGAAATAGGCTCTGGTGGGTGGGCCTATATGACAGGCTACTCAACATCCTTTCTCCTAAGTTTTCCGAACACAAATGTTGAAAATATGAGCAGTATCGTTTGTTTATGTTTCCATAAGAATATTTTATAGGCTCTTATCTTATTCTTTGCACATGAATTCCTTCCTATTCCTCCTCCTCGTTTGCTCTTAGAAAAGTCATCACGATTAAGAAGCTCACAGGCTTTGTCGGCTTTCTCATGTTGTCAAATTCATTTATTGCTTTCAGGCCCATAAGAAGTGGTTCAGGAAACTCCCACTGAGGCATGCCATGGTCCACTGGGTTTTTAACCTTTTTCAGAATGAATATAAATTAAATCCGATACATATTTCTTTCTAACTTCTTATATTCTCTCTCAGCTGAAGTGTCGAAACTCTATAATCAGGATAAGCAGTGAGGAATATCTGAGAACATATAACCTGCAGCTGGAAACATTACCATTTAACACCCGAGAACATTACCTTGCATTACCCAACAAGCAGCACCAGCAGTCAACGAGGCTGCATGACTTATATCATCAGCAACTGTTGGCATGTTACATTAAACATTTATCATCAAATGACCAGTTGGCCTAAGGATCAGATGTTCTTGTGCTAAGTGACAATAAATTAGAATACACCACACTACCTTGCATTGTCACCAAGAACCTACATGGAGATGCGTTCCCTCCAAGACTCGATCGCGACTTTCTTCCTCATGTCTAAATCAAATTTATCCAGATCAGAAGCAGTTCCAAGATAACCATAAAAGATCCTCTTTTTCTCGCCCGTCTTCTCATCTACCCGCATAAGGTTTGGGTTCTTCTCGTCGTCCCTGCCAAATGTCAAGGGCTGTACACGAGCCCAAGCCTTGCGTCCATGATTTTCTTTATCAAAGAATTCTGAAAACCGCATTGCCTCCTTAAGGCCTGATTGGTCACCCGAAAACTTAACCAGGGTTATACCCAGATGACCATCTCTCCCATACACAGACTTTGACTTTCCACTCCCAAATCCAAGATCTGAAACATGAATACAATCAATTGGAAAAAACTTGTCGAAAGGACTTCACTGATAATACAGATAAGGATAATCATGAATACAAACAAGTGCATGATAATGCAGATAAGGATACTCAAAGATAAATATCAAATTAACATGTTATTGAATTAATATCAATGCATCCCAAAACAAGGCAGTTTCCATTTCCCCAGTGACGACTTTCAGATTCTCTCTAGAGAAATCCCAAGGCCCCCAAAATATATCTACTATTAAATACATTTACATCAATAGACTCTTACAGTTCTCACTGGATGGCTACTGGCTAGACGTCAAAAGACTCCCACATTATGCAAGCAAAAACCATCTCTCTACTCTATTGATGGTACTTGACAGATGAATAAAGCATACAAAAAAAAATAGACGGGCAAACATCACCCCCACCATATGATATTTTCAGATGGATAAGAAACATAACATTTAGATTCAAGTGAAAAATATACTAGACAAAAATGTCACAAGTGAGGAGATAAGGGAGAAACAAAACATGCAAATCAAGGCAGTATAAAGCATAAAGGGATTAGTAAAACGACCTTATTAAAACACAATTTAGAGACCATTATTCGGTTCTGTCTGAACAAACAAAATCTAATTGGATTAATCAGCAACTTCCGATTGAGGAAGTTTCAACTTCCTTGCTTTTGCTTTTTGATCAATGAGTATAAATAAATAACTTAGAATCACATTGTAATATACTAGCAGGCCCATTGCCCAGGAAAAGCAGCTTGCAGGCCCATTTCATAACACAGAAGCAGCATCCATTATTACCACAATCCCTGGAAAAGACTCCAAAACACTCGCAACGAGAAATTAAGACAACCGCAAAAGACCCAATCTACACGAAAGACACTGCTACAGCTGAACTTTGAACTTTAGAAAATTCTGTATCAATATCAAGGCAGAGAAGACTGATAAACATGTAAATCATCAATAGGATCTAGTTTAATATCCTACTTCCACAACACAAATGCATAGTAGCTTTTATTAAGATATTCATCAATCAATTTGTAATCTAAGTTATGATTCCTACTACATGTTCAGCGAATATATGAAATCTAATATAATCCAACCAGTTTGTGTCAAGCTTACAGGAAAGGGGACTTTGGATATCAAAGGAAAGGGCCTTTCTTTAAATTATACTGACAATTAACACACGCAATCCTACTAAATGGGAACTCATCCTCAAAACTTTAGGTAAGGCTACCTGATGCTATGCTAGTTACTACTACTATTTCAGCTCTTCTAATGCCACTATGGTAGCAGTACGATTTTTTCTTGTAGCTCAGCTTCTTCCTCTTTTTATGGTTATACCTTAAATGATGACTTTTTTAATAAAAAATTTATTGACAAAGCAAAAGGCATAGCCCAAGTACACTAAGACATTACTATTAGGAGCTACTTTAGCTCTTGCTCAAAAAAGATATTAAGAAGCTTAGCCAATTCTACAATGTTGCAGTTTGAGTTATATGATGTGAGCTCTAGGTATTGGGTCTTATTGAACTGCTTTATTTCATTTGATTATAAACATCAGAACCAGTGGTCCAATATGGATTTGTTAATCCATGTGAAATCACATCATCTCCTCCTGTAGTTAAATCTCATTAAAAACTTAATAATCAAAGCCAAGCATGAACTCATGTAAATGTTAACCGATACTTGGAGAGAGCGGAATTGGATCCACCAGATCCAGCAATATATATTTTTTTATAGGTAGTTCCAGCAATATATCAAGGCACTAGGGAATTGAACAGACAAATGGATGCTTTCAAGCATGCCTATAATACCTTTTCCTGCTAAGAATAATCTTACAACTGCAACAGATAATGAGGCTCTACAATGCTTGACAAGTCAAGATAAGCTGGTCCAAGCCTGCTTAAACCAGTGGTTTTAATTTGTGGTTGGTGGTCTGCCAGTGAATATAGCATGTTGACCGAACCAAATAGAATGACAAAATGTTGGGAATGGCACATTCATTTAATGCAAACACAAAGTGAAAATCAAGACATACTTAGGCAAGAGCAGAAAACAACAGCTCATATATATATAGAATTGAAAGAGGCAAGCATATGATACCCCAGATTGTGGATTGTGAGTTGGTCTGCAGGCATGCAGTGAGTACATTGATCTCGGCTATATAAACAATTAAGAGGAGCTCTAATAGTAACTACTTTTGGGCAAAAAAAAAAAAACTACTTTTCGATGTATACTTCCTGTGTACTTTGGCTATGCCTTTTACTATCAATAAAATTTTACTTATAAAAAAAAGTAACTACTTTTGGGTTATCTCACATATAGTCACAAAAAGCTAGCCCAGCCCCAAATCATAAAAGATAGCATCTGAACCCAAGTTAGTAATGCCGCGTTGCATATGGATACTACATAAAGTAGGAAATATTGTTTGGTTTGTGACACGTTGGTGTGGCCACATGCTAACTTCCATATCAAGTATATACTAGGTTGATCTGGCTAGTACGTCCCCAGATCTAGCTAGCATGTCCCAAATTTGTAACCCTGCAATTGTTTGCTCTCAATTGTCTATAATATCAAACAAAAATTATAAACCACCACCAGAAAATGAAAGAGGAGGAGGGCATAGGTGCAAAAAGAAACTAAGAAGGAAAATCATATAATCTTAAAATCACACCATAAGAAATATAAAAGAACCTGCAATTGCTTGCTATCAATCATCTACAGTATCATTCATGGGCTCATGATCTAGGCAATTTTATCCCAAATTTGGGTTTAAGGGGAAGCCTCGCCTATATGCGAGGCTTAAGGTCCCCCATAGGCCATAACACAATTCATATAAATCCAAGTGTTTTTTAATCTACTTTTTGTTTTCTGCAGGGGGGTGGGGTGTTGAGAAATCTGGATGAGCTTCATGGAAGTCAACATGACCATTTAATTGCAACAAGCTTAAAACTGCAAATTTCTACACAGGACGCAGAGATAAATAGTTCTTTTGTCTATATTCCAAAGTGAGACTTTAAAGGAAACAAAGAACAGAAAGAAAAACACTAGGAAAAAAAAATGTGTGGCACCAGTAAAAACGAAGTGCATCAAGCAACATAAAAAGCTCAACCGTGAGAGATGCAACTCTTAGACATCAACTGAGTACCTGCTTGAGCCTTGAATTCTGTTAGTAGTAAATCTCAGCCACCTGCTTTAATTTGGGGCCTAGCATAAGTTCAGCATGACACAAACTTCACCCATAATCACCTTTAGCCATGCATTAACAATTATTAAGTTCCATAACTAGCCTTACTGCACCCACCCATTTCTTCTAAATCACACCTCTATACATTTTCCCTACCTATTTTGAGCACCCAGTGTCAACCTCCTTTATAGTGAACGACTCTGGACCACATTACCAAGTGAAATCATCCATTGAAAGTCTTGACATCACTCTTTTCTTTTAGCTTGGATCATCAATCTATGAACCTTCAATAGATTAATTTGGTTTTCTAGAGGGCGTCATAAAACTAAGGCATTCCTCTCAGGCTGGTTTTCCAAAATAAGAGATGCTTGTGACATCTCACTAAAGAAAACGTATCTAAAATTTCTACATTTTTTTAAATACCAATAGGATCTCATAAACTTTCTATAAATGAGAGATGTCGGGTTGATAGAATAGCGTTGCCTGTGTAAAGGGATGGAGAACCATGGATCATTTCTTAGTCCATTGTCAGATAGCTAGCACTATGTGGCAAGCATATTTTGGTCTCTTTGGCTAGATTTGAGTGATGCCTAGACAGGTGGCAGATTTATTATCATGTTGTAAAGGAAGACTTGAGAATGATCACAATGGAGCATGACTCTGATATGTTTAATGTGGTACAGATGATGAGAAAGCAGGTTTGAAGACGTGCAAGGACAATGGAGGATCTCAAAGCTTTTGTTTTAGTATGCTATATTTTTGGATGGTTTATACCCCATGGAACTTCCAATGAAGAGTCAGAAATTCCTTAATATTGCATTGTCAGTTATAAAATGACTTAAATTCAACAATAACTAGAATTCTGTTGCCTTCAACCAACCAGCCCAACCAAGTTGAAGCCCACACATTTTTCTCAATACAAAGTAATGCAAAACACGCATGTAGAGGTAACAGGGCATAAAGATTTAGATTCTAAAAAATGATCAATTGCCCCAAAAGCTTAAACGGATGGAAATGGTGTATTTAATCATATCATAACATTCTAACAAATGTAAACAAATCCTCTATAAAGCTGAAACAAAAGGGAGGCCACAGCCAGAACAGTGATTCAGTACATAAAGGTAATTAAATTTAAATCACTAACAATGAGAAGAAGTGATGGACGGACACGAACAAGGACCAAATATTTGAATAAATATGAGAATCAAAACGTCATGACTATCACAGCATGCATCAGTAGAGTTTCACAATGCAGTTAGTAATGTGTTCGCAAACCTTTGAGAACCAAATCCCTACTGAAAATAAATAAATAAAACAGTCTCAATACCAACACAAACATTTGATGGAGGTTGAAGTTAGAGCGAGAAGATGAATAATGCAATGCCACAGCAAACAACACAGTTGTAGGGTGTTCTGACACACAACAGTTCTTTTTTCTTTTTTTTTTCCAAAGAGTCCCATACCAATCTCGCAAACCTTGTGTATGGAGCCTCCGTTGAGTATAGTACAGCATGGGCGGGGCTCATTGGCTTATAGGGGTCCACCACCTCCTGTCCAATTTCCCGTCACGCCCAAAGTCGGCACTAGGAAACAGATGGATCATGGATCCACCACCATCGATGCAATGCAGAAATTCAGGCAGAATCGTCAAATATACGTTTCAATACTCTCTCTAATTAATCCCTACTCTGACCCCCCAAAATACCCTTCCTTTTACCAATACCAATAAGCTTATAAATATTGCCCAATGATTCATATTCATAATGATATCCGCAAGTGAACCTGATTAGTGGTTCCTCAAGCAAGCACATCTGAAATAAATCAAAGACTGTTACTCTTAACCCAAAATGAACAATACCATAAAAAAACACTTTATACTGGATGTGGCCATAGAACAAATACATTTGTTCACAAGTAGCTGTAGAATGAATAAAAAAGCTGGCATAGAAAAGGGAAACTAAATATAAAGGAAAAGTCTTGTTGGCGTTTTTGCGCACCGAAGTGCACTGACCAGCTGACATGTAATTTGCCTTTAATGAAACGGTTCGTTTTCGTTTCACTTTCACTGAGTTTTGGGCAGGAGTTTTTTTTTAATGATGCGAATCATTTTTGTTTCACTTTCAGTAAATGAAAGTCCTTGGACCACCTCCAGTGGCGTATATTTTCCCTGAAACGACAACCGTAGCGAACTTCTTCGGAAAATTAGAGTTCTTTCAGAAAATGAAATGGTGGCCTAATCTGCCCCAGATTGTTCCAAGGGGAGTAGAGTTCTTCAATTTCTCAGTTCTCAAACAACGAGATATCTATGAATAAAGAATAATAATTTATTTCCTTTTCTACGAATTCTCAGAGGACCAAACAAGGAATTTATCTTCTCAGAAAGCAGAAACTTTAGATAGAACATATATCACTGGCTAGCATATATATATATATATAGAGAGAGAGAGAGAGAGAGAGAGAAGCAACAAAAATGAAGCTACCCTCATAAACACAAATCGATGTTACGCGTGTAAAAGGAAAAACCCATTTCTCAGAATCTGATTATGGTAATCAGAAAGCCATTAAATTAAAATCACGAGAAACAACCAGGTTTGTTCCTATAAACGGATTCAGAGTGAAGTAACTGAGACCAAAAAGCGGTGGAAGCTACTGTCTGCACCAAAACTGTTGACGACCCAGATCAGCAAAAGATGTGATTTTGGAAAAATGTTCGCGCAGAAGATCGAGGCTTGAAGAGGATGCTCATATCCATACAGGGTTTGAGAGCAGTAAGGAGAAAATGAAGGAAAATGGTCAAGAAGTTAAAAACTAAAAAGATTATTATCCATTTTTCTCGTTTCAAGGGTCGGGGTCCTTTGGGAAATTGGTAAAAGGAAAACTCTACTCTCCAGCTGGGCAATTAGTGCGCGGTTGGTGCGCGAAACCGCCTGCACCTAGAAGAACTGAAATATAAATACACTCAAAAGACCTGTAACTGTAGCTACCTATGGTCGAATACACACATCCTATTCTAACACTAAGTTCCAAAATGAAAGTGTCTCTCAAATCAAGCCAATCCAACGTTAGAAGGCTAGCACGGGAACTAAACTAGAGGTGATTGAATGCAGCTTTGCCCTAAAATAGATATCCCTTAAAAACTAATAGAATTATTCCTAAAAATATCATAAGCATTCTGCTATAGACGGTGGGACTAAAATCAGATGCATGAATCTGATTTGGATGATCAGAGGCCAACATTTTTGCAGAGACATTTCAATACAGAGAAAATAATAACAACAAATAAATGAAAGGGTGCATTATACCTCTAATTTTACTATCCATTGCTTTGTTTCCCAAACCTTCCATGCGCCCATCTTTACCCTTTCCTGTAATTGTATTATGAATTATCACAACAGGTGGCCATATAATCAGATCATCCTGGTTTGCTGCTGCTTCATCAGCAGATAGAAACTGATATGCCTTTGAGCTATCAGGAGGCTTCGAGTAGTTCCACCCCATTAAAACACACAGAGCTTTGTGTAAGCCCAAGTGATCCAGAAGCAAGTCAGCATTATCTGAGTTGTAAGTGTGCATTACGAGACCATGCATGTCCGGAAAATCTTTAGAAGACCTGAAATAATGCATATCAAGGGCATTGAAGAAATGATTCAGGGTTTCCTTTCAGATATCAGTATGTGCCCACAAGTTTGAGCTATAAGGGGAAAGAAGGCAATGCATTCACCAGTTCAAGGGAATATTCAAGGCATAAGTGAAAAGGTGAGATATCATGGCTAAACAATATCGTAGATTAGAGCTAAGAAAAAAAAAAAAAAAAGCATCAATAATATTGGTTGCATTGCTGGACAACACTACTGAACAATAAATCATTCCATTATGTATAAAAGAAAAACTGAGATAATTACAAATGACTTTTATCTCTACACATGGAAAAATCCATTTCGAAAGTTTCAAAAAATGAAATCATTTTGACTTTCATTTGTGGGTAATGCCACCATTTCCGCAATAACTCAGCTTGTGATGATTTGTGCCTCCAAATCACAGATAAAACAGTACAATAATCTTAAACTAGGAAGATCTGAATGGAGACCAAATTCAATGAACAATCAAAGGTTTTTTTTTTTTTTTTTTTTTATAAGTAAACTTTATTCATCAAATGAAATAGGTGAAGCCCATGTACACAGGATGTATACAAAAGAAACGCCTAAATACATTCTAATACTAGAAAAACGAGGACAAAAACTCATGGACAGCCCCTCCATTAAGTACAATAGTTGAAAACCAATTAAACAAGGAACACAAAAAAAAAATTCCAGAGTTCTTCTACATTGCGTTCCCTATTATTAAAACACCTCTCATTCCTTTCCAACCAAATACACCTCATAATGCACAAAGGAATCATCTTCCACACAGCTCCCACTTGAGAGCAAGTATGAAGTCTAGTCCAACATGCGAGTAAATTTACCACGTAAAACCAAGGTTCATCAACCTTTCAACCGATATGCAAAGTATGTGTATGTATTTAGCTTAAATAAGAAACATATGCCATTGTTCTTATAGACAGCTCTTGTTTCTGCTCAATTAACAAATAAATAAACACTACAATGTCATGCCATCCACGAGTCACCAGTACCTGATTGAATACAACATACATAGAGCTGACAAACTTATGAGCCACAACCAATGCCAACTAAACAATTGAATCGCCAGCACAGCTTTTTTTTTCTCTCTTTTCAATGAAGATGCAGTAAAAGACCCAGCACCATAGTATGAAATTAGCAAAATGGTTCTACTTGGAAAAGTTTAGAGATCATAGGAGTTGATAACAAATGATGTGGAGCGTAGTATTAAATTGGGATTATGCTTCTAATTCTGTCAAAATCGAAAGAATAAGGGCAGTCAGCTAGAGACAACAGTATATATGACGAAGAGCTTAATGGTTCTAATTGGAAATGTTTAGGGATCACAGCAACTGATAGCAAATGATTTGGAACAGTTGTTAATTTTGAGAAAATTAAATCTGTTTAAGGCCAGTACTGCAGCTGATATAGGCTTTGGTATCTGTCAGAAAAATGGCAGCAGAATTGAAACAGCAGCATATAAGAAAAAGTTCAGACTAATCGAACCTATGTTGCTAATTGCTAGAGGCAATAAAAAAAGCCAAGATAGCAATCAGAAACCCTCCAAGTAGAATTTAAAGCAGAAAAGTTTTCAAACTTTTTTTATAAGTAATAATCATTTCATTAAAAACACTAAAATGCACACCCACATACAATGAGATATGTAAAAGACAGTTATCTAGCTAGAAATATAAATAGAAGTAGAAATAAAAGCTTTTAAATTAAAACAGAATATCTGCTCACAGGCCAATACACTAGTGTGTATATAATAATCCATATTTTTTTTTTATAAGTAAACGATTGTATTACTAAGAATAGGCATAGCCCAAGTACACAAAGGGGTATACAAGAGGTAACACCTATTTAGGAAGAAGAAATGGAAACAAGAAAATCATGAAAATCGAGACCATTGAAATCTATTTCTCTCTCTTGTTATCTTATTTCTCCCACTGCCTCTTAACTTCCACAGATATTAAATTCTCATTCTACCTCCTTGGTGGCCACTAGCTGCATCAAAAACTAAATTACAAGCTTTTGATAAAAAATGAGTGGTTCTAATAAAATTTCTAATATGAATACCTTTACATTTTGAAGAGAAGCCGTTGGTGCTACTTAGGTTTGGTTTGGATAGTAAGATGAGATGAGATGAGATGATCTATAAATAGTAGTAAAATAATTTGTGAATAGTAATGAAATGGTTTGTGTTGAGATGTTTTATGGGATTTTGGAAAAGGACAGAAAATGTTGAATAAAAATATTATAAAGCTAAAATATTGATAGAATATAATTTTTTTAATATTATTTTTGTTTTGAGATTTGAAAAAGTTGAATTTTTTTTGTGTTTTGTTTAAAAGTTTGGGAAAGTTTTGATTAAATGAAAAAATTGAAAATTTGAAATTAAAAAGTGTTTGTGTTTGTGGAGCGTTTAGATATTGAGATAAGATGAGATGAGATGAAATATGATAAGATGAGATAGCAGGCTCTCTTTTTTTTCCAAACCAAGCTTTAATCATCTTAGCATCCTCATTTTATACACTTTTAAACATGTGGACATTGTACAATAAATAGTATGAAGCCGGTTTATAGCTAGGTAATGAAATTTAAAATTTATCTGAATAGATCTTCCATGCCACATGCCACTACGAATAAGGGTGTGCAACGGGATCCGGATATCCTTAATCTGGCCATAACTGGATCCGGATCCAGATCCGGATTCTAAAACCAGGCAATTATCCGCCAGGATTAATTCAGAAATAATCCGGGCAGATAACTGGATTTTTTTCCCTTTTTTGGCTATAAATCTGGATATCCGGATTGTAACCGGATTTATTAATACTTAACTGTTTAAACTTTAAAAAATATTTTTATAGCACTTTTTTTTTTTAAAATTAGATATCATGTTTAAATTGCCTAGATTTTTTTTTAAAAAATAATTTAAACACTTTTTAAAATTTTTTTAAAAAAAATAAAATAAATAACAAAATAAGTAATAATGCAAAATAAATAATATTGTTGTTACATCACAATGCAAAATATTAATTTACAAAGAACAAAAAAATAATAATACATCATAACTAATTAGACTAATACAATGCTACTACTCTTCACATCATAACTAATTGGAAGCAAGAATTTTTTTTAGAAAAGGGACCTGGTTACGGATAACTAGGTCATAAAACCGGATCCAGGTTTCTCTCAACCGCCCGGATTCCGGGTTTCAGACCAGACCGGGAAAAAATCTGGCCTGGTTCTAGAATCTACACCCCTAACTACGAAGCACATACCCACTCAAACCTAAAGATTTTAGGTAATCTCAAAGCTCAATCTCCCCTCCCTCAAAGTATTATATCAGAAGTACAAAAGAACAATAAAAAAGAAAACCAAACCACCAAGCAGAGGGATGAAACTCTTGCTCATGTCACTCAAGCAATATGACACTGAATGAGTGATCACGTAAAGAACCAAAGCAATTAAGAAGAGTTGACTAGTTGATTATACTCATTCAGCATGTTCCGGAATTACAATCCATTCGCGGTGACAAAAATACAAAGAAACAGAGACCATGTGTACACGCAAGCAGCCACAAATATCAATGTATGTGCACGGATACACTATTATATATATGATAGGGCCAATGAATTTTGATAGTACCCACGAACCTGACACGAAATTAATGGGTTAGAGTTGAGGGTTCTAACCCATTTAAGGTTGACAGAATTGACTCATTTAGGGTCGATATACGACACGAACTCAAACCTGAATCCGACACAACATGAATTGTAAGTGATATTATCAAATGCCAACCAGAAATGAAAGCATGAAACCCAACCATTCAAATGGATTGCTCAACAATTCTTGTACGTTCTAGATAGAAAACAACACATAAGTATCAAACCGTAGTGACCTTGATGTTATAAGCCACTTAATAGAAAATTGGCTACAAAGAGTATCCACTGATTGGAGATGGCCATTAATAGAATATAGAGACGATAACCCCTAAATATGATCTTCGTAGAGACCTTGATGCCATACGATACTCATTAGACACTGACTACAAAGATATCCGCTGATTGGAGATGGCCTATAATATAATATCGAGACAATAACCTCCAAATATGATCTAATCTATCAAATGCACGGAGGAGGATAATCTATACAAAAATGAAAATTTAAATTTCTATATCAACTAAAAACATTAGCACCTATACAATTTGGGAACTAATTAAAAATAATCCAATTCCCAAGCCTCTTCCACATTCCAAAAAAATCCGAGTGTGGTTGATGTTAAAGATTATCGCCCCATTAGCTTAGTGAGTGGGATGTATAAAATTATCTCAAAGTCTTGGCGAACAGGTTAAGCATAGTGGTGGAGAAAGTAATATCAAACCCCAAAACGCCTTTGTGAAGGGGAGGCAAATACTCGATGTGGTGCTTATTGCCAACAAATGTTTGTATAGTAGATTCAAGTTGGGAGCGCCGGGGCTTCTTCGCAAACTATATATGGAAAAGGCCTATGATCGAATCAATTAGAGCTTCTTAGGGCTTGTTTGGATTCGTAAGTCATCTCAGGTCATCTCAACTCATCTCAACTCATCTCACTACTATTCATTACTATTCAGCAACTTTAACTCACAAATCTCACTACTATTCACAACTCATCTCATTACTATTTACAATCCATCTCAATTCATCTCAGCTCATCTCAAATCATCTTCGAATCCAAACATCTCCTTACTCTACTTATCAAAAAAACAATAGAGGTTCTTACTCTATATGCTCGAAAGATGTGGTTTCGGGGTGAAGTGGTGCTCATGGATCAAACATTGCATCTCTACTGCACGCTTCTCTATCTCTCAATATATCTCATCTTTTATTTACCGACAATAACCTATTATTTTGTGAGGCCAGCCATGATCATATATGTGCATTGAGGACGCTCCTATGCTTTGAAGTAATTTTTGGATTGAAGGCAAACTTGGGCAAATGTGATGTAGTTCCGATGGGGCAAGTCCATAATGTGGATAGTATGGCTTCTATCTTAGGATGTAAGACATCTAATTTACCCATGAAATATCTTGGTCTCCCATTGGGTGCTCACTAAAAATCGATATCCCTTTAGAATGATGTCCTAGAAAAGATGGAGTGGAAACTTGCTAGTTGGAAGCAGATGTACTTATCCAAAGAAGGCACAGACACACTCATCAAAAGTACCATCTCCAACCTACCGACTTATTTCCTCTCTTTATTTCCGCTTCCATCAAAGGTGGATTAACGTAAGGAGAAAATTCAGCAAGATTTCCTATGGCGAGGGATGAATGAAGTATTCAAATTTCATCTAGTAAAATGGGTCATCGTTTGTTCCCCAGTTTCTGAAGGAGGTTTGGGTATCCAAAATTTGCAGCTTTTTAATAAGGCGTTGTTGGGCAAATGGCTATGGAGATATCCCATAGAACATGGAGCTTTGTGGAGAACAATTTTAGACTCAAAGTATGGTAGAGCATGGGGAGGTTGGTGCTCAAAGAAGGTGAGTGGATCATATGGGGTGGGGCTCTGGAAGCACATTAGACAAGGATGGACTAAATTTTCTAATTTTACCTGCTTTGAGGTGGGTGATGGGTCTCAAATCAAATTATGGCATGACATGTGGTGTGGTGACAGGGCACTTAAGGAAGCCTATCCAGACTTCATTGGTATAGCAATAAGGAAGGAAGCCTTGATTGTGGACCTCCTTGACCAATCTAACGGCACTCCTCAATTGAATGTCACATTTCTTAGAACTATCCATGATTGGGAAGTTGAAGCAATCTCTGAATTTTACAACCTAGTCTATTATGTTCCTATGAGGGGGGGAGATGGAGACGAGCTTTTTTGGTGCCCCTCGGCAAAAGGGAAGTTCACAGTACGCTCCTTCTACCAATCCATCTCTAAGCATAATGTAAATCTATTCCCGTGGAAGAGCATTTGGAAGACAAAGGCCCCCCCTTAAAGGCATCCTTTTTTGTATGGACAACTTCTTTGGAGAAGATTCTCACTATCAATAACCTAGGGAAACACCGAATCATAGCCTTAGACAGGTGTTGTTTGTGTAAAAAGAGTGGAGAATCCATCGATCATCTACTAATACGTTGTGAGATTGCCAAAACTTTGTGGAATGACATTTGCTAGGGTGGGTGTAGCTTGGGTGATGCCAAGAAAGGTGATCAACCTCTTAGCTTTATGGGGAGGTCTCCAAGGCATTTCTCAAATTGCCGCAATTTAGAAGATGGTTCCCATCAGCCTATGGTGGTGTCTTTGGAGGGAGAGGAACGAGCAAAGCTTCAAAGATCGTGAGTGGTCATTGGATGAACATGGAACTTTCTTTTTTAACACTTTGTTACAATGGTCGATTGTAATTGATTTTAATGGCATGACCATTCATGAATTTTTTGTATCACTAGAACATCACCTCTAGGAGTTGCTCTTGTATATGACCCTTGGGCTTTTGCCTATTCCTACGATCAATAAAATCTTATTTACCGATAAAAGAATAATTACATCGAGGCCTTAAAAAATTAGGCCATAATCATCGGAAAAGCAGAGATGTGCATTCCAAGCTAATCAAATCAAATCCCTTAAAAATAGGTCATAGTCCTAGGACAAGTAGCATGGCATAGAAGCACATATCAAAGCGAACAATTTCTAGTGCAAACAGAAGTGCATACCCAAACTAATGCCTAAATCCATTTTCAACTAATTTCTACCATGATTGTATGCAACCACTTTTCTAATAGGAAAAGAAATAAGTGAAAACTGTCATATCATTACATACACCAGAGTAACTTGCCAATGCATCATCCAACCTAGATGATGATCCAGTGTATGTACTTCTATGTAAGTAGTTACAAATAAAATACAGTTGAAACTACCTCAATACATATTAAAATCAAAAGACCTGCACATGCAGCAACTGAAGAAAAGTGCATATAGCATAAATTGAGCAACTACATGTGACATATCTAGAAGAAGGAAAAGATACAAGAAAAAAGAAGCAAAACATGAAGTATATCGATCCTACATTTTACTGGGGATGATATCTCATCTTGGTTACAATCCAAAAATACTTTCTAAGAACAAATCAAAGTCACTATTTTCCAATTTTCAGCATTATATTACGTAACTATTTCACATATAATGGTAGGAATCCTATTTTTCTGATACGTAGAATAGTGGGAATCTTATAAAAAAAATTGCATGAACAGAGCAATCTTTCCCAGATTATCAGGTCCATGGTTACATTAATCCACTGAAATACACAACTATCTTATCAAACAACTAAAGGTACCATCAGAAGTATAAAAAGTCAGCTGAAAAAAGGAACCAATGCATATTGCATAGATCCAACAACCACCTTTCTCAACTGAATATGTAAACAAAACTAAGATATAAGCAACAAGAAAATTCCTCACAGAAGCACTACAAATAGCTGACACCAAACAAGCTATTGCTCAGGCACTGAAGCAACATACAAGTATCATACACCTAACAATTCAACCTTCATGTTGGGTAAACACTAGTTTCAAAGGCAACACAAAGTATGAACATACTAGGATAAGAACTAGAAGGTTCTTAGAGTAAATGCAAGCAATTACAAATAAAAGACCTCCCGATAAAGTTGATAAGAGACAATTCCTTGCTTCATGAAAAACCAACCAAGGGAGACGAGTCACTAGTCTTCTTGAAAAAACAAAAATGTGAGGTACACTATTGAATTCTAAGTGCACACACACAAACACAACTCTTAAGCATTAGACAACAAGCACTTCCTCCCAATACCCACATGGTGCATCCAGAAACTGTAGGCAATGATCAAATTTAACCACCATGTGAAATTGTCCACAAACTACACTATGAAATCCTATGTAATGTCAACGATCAATTCCCCAAGGCCCTCTTTCTGACACAACATTCAAGGTAGTAATAGTTGACAAACTTACCACTGCACGATTTCACATTGTGACTGGATTAACCATGAATATAACCATACGATTTGTGTTGTGTGCTTAAGAGGTGTGGGAAAACTATCAACCATTTACTGCTTCACGGTGAAGCGGCTAGGGCCTTGTGGGACGTGATCTTCCACCTTTTTGGGACTGAATGGGTGATTCCACAGCTAGTGATAAGAGTTAACGGTGGCTTGGAGTTGGTGGGGCAAACTGGAAGGCATCTTGAGCATAGATGTATGGAGGATAGCTCCTTTATGCTTAATGGGAGCATTTAAAGGAGTGCATTGTCCACAGCTTTGAGGATTGCAAGACATCATTGGAAGAGTAAAAAAGACTTCTATGCTTGGCCTTTGTATGAGTAGACAATTGCCCACAACAATACCAGCTTTGATTTTTGTAGTGTTTCTGAATTCTTGCTCCTCATCCTTTCTTTAAACTAGGTGTTTCACCTATCTATACAACCAGTGTATGTGGGTTGCACCCCAAGTGCTCTTTAATAAAATTTGGTATCTTAACTTCTTAAAAAAGAAGTCCCTAAATCTACCAAAGCAAGTTTCTAAATAATTGCAAAAGGTAAATCGCAAGAACAATCACAGTACCATTTTCCCACGCCTATTTTTAATCTCCTATTTTTCAAGTTAAGTTAACCTATTTTTAATCTCCTATTTGTCAAGTAAGTTAACTTGACGAGTCACCTCATAGTTAGAAATACCAAAAGTGAACTCAAAAGTACTAACTGACTAAAAACAAAAACAAACAAGCACACAATACAGACATACATACATACCTACACACACACACACATGTATATATATCAGACTTGCGAACACCTTGCTGTCCTTGACAGTTCCTTATATCTCACTTCAATTCCTGACACCTACACTATGCAGAATGCATTTGATCTCTCATACCTCAGCTCAATAATACGTACAGAAAGTTTTTTAGATGAGTAACAAAATGCTTGGTCTTTATTGCAGTCTAATAGGCCATACAAGACACATACAATTGTGGAAGACATGTCAAATAGCCATCCCAACTCCTAGAGCAACACAGAAAAGGAAAAAAAAAACTAAATACTTCCTCCGTATACCAATTTGGTACGACTTATGGATAGCTCAAAACGAATACAGCACCAACGCAGGACGCGATATGTTAATTAGGAGCAAAAATAATAATATTGTGAAGAAGAGTTTAAAATCCACGAAATGTAGTTTCCTCTAACACCCCCGTCCAAATGAAAACAGGTTTTTCAGGCCAGGTAGAAAATTTTAAAGAAATAGAAGAGTATGGAAAAAACAGACCTGCCACAAGCAATGCATTGGAGCCGTCCATGCTTTCCTTCCTCCAAGTAATTCTTCCTTTGACTCGCATTCTCATTAATTAACTTCGCAAATTGGAGAAACGCCTTCTTCAATGCGTTCTGATCGACTTCAAGGTGCTTAAGACCCGTATTACCACCAACCCTCATGTACTTCGATGCCCTATATTCATCGCCACGGCCAAACGGGCCACTGGTTCCAGCAAAAGACTCGCCCCGGTCACCGCCATGACTCACCGGAAGACCGTTGGAGTGCCCATACTGCACGAATTGCGGAATGTGCTTGGAGAACTCATCCTTCTCATCCTCCTCTCTATACTTCCTCTTCATCGACCCCTCAGCGGTCCCCCGCCCATCGAGCCCTAGCGAGTTCCAGTAATCCTGATGCCTACTGAAACCTCCGGGACTCGCCGGTGCGGGAAAACGGTTATCGAACCCGCCCAGTTCGGGCCTTGGACCGGGGCCCATCGGCAAGAATCTTCCAGCGGGAGGCCGCGGCGGAGTAAAATCTAGGTAATCGAGCGGGAGGGCAAAGTAGGACCGGACGGTACCGTCTGCAAGAACTATAGTACGCCGGTCGAGCATGTGGAAACCGTAGACCGGGGGAGGCGGAGGGCCCAGAGCGGCAGGGTCGGGAAAGGGAAATGGAGGTCCCGAAGAGGGGATTGGAGCATGACCGGAATGACTTGGGTCGGTGGGGGTTTTGTGACGGGGTGAGCTCGGGGGTTTCGGAGTGGGGTTGGATGGGGGTTTGCTGTGTTTGGGGTCAGCGGGTTTTTTGGAGGAGTCGGAGGGTGGGTTATCGGATTCCCAGCGAGACTTGCGTTGAGAGGAGGAGGCTGAGGATGGAGAAGGCTTATGGGATGCGCTTTTGTTCTGATTACCTCCGGCCATCCTAGAGGACAGAGCGCCTGCTGATATTACTTCTTGAAGAACCAGGGTTCGGTTTTGCAGACGAAGAGAGTGTCAACAAAAAGGATCTGTCGCTTTTTATATTGAAAAATTCTATTCCCCGTCTAATGCACGACACAATTTTTTTTTTTTTTTTTTCCTGTATGATATATAAATAATAAGTAGAAGATTTTAATTAGTTTAAAAAAATTAAATTTTAAAAATAATAATAATAAAAATAAATATGATATATGGTATTTAGTGTGTAAAAATGATGAATAACGCAGAGGGGATGATTGGAATTTCCAAAATAACTTCTAGTGTTTCTTTTTTTTTTGAAGAATTTCAATGAGGAGTCTCAATTTTGGTAAAGTTGCACGTTGCATTGAGACTAATAATTTTTTAGATTTAAAATTTTTTTAAAATTATTTTGATTTCATTTTCTTATAAAATGATAATATTAGATACAATTATGATTGTGAAAGCATCACATATTCATCTTGAAAAAAAATATATTTATTATTATAAAATTACTTTTTTAGATATTTACTCAATTATTTCAAAAAAAATGTGCGACATTTACACTTTCTATGATTATAAATATCATTTTTTATTATAAAAATATAATAGAATATTTTGATATTTACATTATACCATTGTGAGAATGTTTGATTGAAACTAGCAAAATATTCAAAAGGGCTTGTTTGGAAATAATCTTATTCCAAAATTTCCAATTCCATCTCATCTCATCTCCTTTCTAAAATAATTTAAATATAAAATTTTCAAACAAATCATTATAACTTTTTTAAACTAATCATTACAATTTTTTTAAATTTTCAAATAAAAAACAATTTAACTTTTTTAAATCTCCAAATAAAAATAATATTATAAAACTATATTCTAACAACATTTTAACTTTATAATATTTGTTATTCAATTTTTTCTCTCTCATTTCTCAAAACTCAACATATATTCAACTCAAACTATCTTACTACTATTCATAAATATCTTATTACTATTCACAAAATTAAAATTTTCATCACATCTCACTCCACAAACGAATCTCTTATTTGGATGCTTAAAGTATTTCAAGATTTTGTGAATTGTAATGAAATGGTTCAAGTGAAAATATTTTATTGAGTTTTGGGTAAAAATAAATAAAAATTGAAGAAAAATATATTTTAAAATAAGTAATGTATTGGAGTTTGTGAGAGTTAATAAATAAAGTTAAGAAATTATTTGGATGTAATTTTTAATATTATTTTTATTTTGAAGTATATAAAAATTGTATTATTTTTGTATTTTATTTTGAAATTTGTAAAAATTGTATTGATTTTTATTAGGGGTGTGTAACCGGATCCGAATCTGAATATCCAGCCATAACTGGATCCGGATATGGATTCTAAAAATCGGGTAGATAACCGGATTCAATCTAGATTTTTTTTTTCTCTTTTTTGGTTATAAATTTGGATATCTGGAAAAAATATTAAAAAAAAAAAACCCGATTACGAATAATCGAGTCATAAAATCGAACCAGATCTAGGTTTCTCTCAACCACCCGGGTACACCCGGATTTCGAGTTTTGAACCAGACCAGAAAAAATTCCGACCTGATTCTACACCACTAATTTTTATATTAGATAATGATTAAAAAAAATTAAAAATTTGAAATTATAAAATATTTTATATTTAGATAATGTTTAAAAATGAAATTATAAGAAAGTTTTGATTTCCAAACATGCACTCTCCAAATATCTTCCTTGAGAAAATGCTCAAAAAATCCTACAAGCTTCTAATGATTTAAGAAGAGTTTTACTTCAAATCATCCAATGTTCACAGCTGATTTGTAGCACACCTTATGTGCCATCTTATCCTTTTTTTTTTTAAACAAAACGTCCTCTACTGAGATAACACTCAAGCAGGCAGCACCCCTTGTGGCGCCCCCAACCCCTATGTAAGGAAACACAGGAATCGAGACGTCGGGATGATGACAACACGGTCACGCATTCCAACGAAAGTGTCAAGTGTGTGTACATGCGACAGTGTACAATAACAACGCAACGGATAATTAAGTCTACTAAGTACCAGAATTTAAATACAATTTAAATATCAGTAAAAGGGTTTAAAAAGTTATACAGTCATCCCAAAATAAAGTTTAACACATGTCCCAAAATACAAATGAGTGATCCAAAATCACTCATCGGGCGGAGCCGACTCTTCAGGCTCACCCTTATCTTCATCTGCATCAAAGTCTGCGTTACCACATAATGGTACCGCATGTAAGTATAACCCAAATAATCCTCATGAATAAAATGCATTTAATGCAGCCAACATGTATGCATATGAAGAAATATGCATTTTCTTCAAAACATCATTTTATCCGAGAATGATTATTTTCCAACACACGCCAAAATCCCAATTAGCCCAAAAATAATCCGTAAAACATTTTCCCAGAAAATGGTTTACACAAAATCCAACACACACTATTTTCCCAGAAAATAGTCCATTTTTAACGTATGCACCATGATCTCCCCTATGGGTCATCCGCACACCCTGACTTTGTAGCGATGCCCACTTCTGCGCCCAACACGTACGTGGGAAAACATCAACTACACAACGAGCGATGCCCAGTTCCGCGCCCAGCACGTACGTAGCCAAGCATCCTCTAGTCTCCGCCAGCAGAAGGACCACGGAGTAGGCACGAACTCTCGTCCGATCCCATTGTCGCCCCAGCGACAATCCAGGGGACGTCACTCAATATATTACGCTCCCGAGTGACCAGAGGAGCTCCACCGAGATAATACCCCATCTCGGCTTGGGGTTCGTGATACACATGCACCCAATAAATCATTTCACATGAAAACCCAGTTTTCAATGAACACATGAACATGAATGCAATACACGAAAACCCAGTTTCCTTCACAAACATGATCATGCATGAAATTATGAAATGCACATGTACCAACTCTAATCCACAACCATCAATAACCAACCCAAACAAATCCAACCAAACAACTTCAATCACCAAACCATCCGACCCCCGTACTCCTCGGACTCAGTCCGGCAAAACCAATCAACAGTTCAAATACAGTGTAATGTGTTAGTGCAAAAATACATTAAATTCACAAGAATTCTTTGAAAAATACTTACAGTGCAATATAGCAATTTCTGAAGGATCACGAAACTGCAAGAGGTGGAAAAACAGCTGCAGAACAGTGTAAAATACACTGTGGCCGTGGGTCACAGATACCCACTTTTCAATGGAGACAAACGAAGACCCAAAATTGATAGGGTAGGGCCTAGGGAGGTCGGTGAAGCTAGTGGTGGTGAAGGTTGGCTGTGGGTGGCGGCACAAGGGGTGGTTTAAGGCCAAAAATACCCAAAACGGAAATGTGGTTGGTTGTGCTTCACCGATGACGGATCGGAGGTGGGGTTGGGTCCAATGGGTTGCCAAGAGGTCGATGATGAAGTGGTGTGAAGATGGTAGCCAATGGTAGTGCGATGGCGGCGCTGGAGCGAAGATGACGCCGCGGCTTGAGGGGCTGGTGGTGGCTAATGGCGACGCAGCTGGGGCTGAAAACTGAGGGGTGGCGTCGCCAGTGGATGGGGGAGCCGGGCTGTGTCGACCACCGTCGGCGCACGGTGGCGGGCTGGGGGAGAGAAGAACGGACGGAGAGAGAGGGAAGGAGCTGGACGAGCAGCGCGCGGGAGACCAGGGAAAGAAGAAAGAAAAGAAGAAAAAGAAAAGAAAAGAAGAAAGAAAAAAGAGAGGAAAAAGAAAATGGAGAGAAAGAAATGAGATCCAATCCTCATAACTTGGGTCACAAAAATAATCCAACGGAAACGATTTCAAAACCTCAAGTTAAATAAAATAATTCAAACGTAATGGTAAAGTGAAACTAAAATAATTAAATCCAACAGTAATTAATTAAATATGAAAAGTAATTTAAATGCACAACAATAAATAAATATTAAGAAAGCACATAAAAATTAATTTTCACCAAATTAAAACTCCTAAAAATAACCCAATTAAAAATTCAATAATTTTAAAATAAGAGAATAAATTTTCGAATAAATAAAAATAATTCTTCAGTAAAAATACACTAAAATACGGGGTATTACACCCCCTCCCTCCTCCCCCTACCCAATTCCCTTTCTTAGCTCACCCAGCCCCATCGTGTGCCTCCTGCAGTGCCACTGACTACCCCCTCACATCGGCCACCTCTAGCCAGCTTCAAGTCTCCACTACAACTCCCACGCGCAGCCCCTTTCTCAACTCGAAATGGGTTCTTCTACACGATTTCTCCCTCTTATCGTTGCTACCACTGCCGTCGTCAGCCTTTAGCCCCACCGAGCTCTTGACCTCCCTCCTAGCCACTGTCAAGCTTCCATATCACGGTTGCCCTTCCCCTTTCTTTCCCGAAATGGGTTTCACCCATACACGGGTTCTTTACCTTAGCCCACCGTACGCCACCACCCACGACTTCCGACCGCCACCTCGAGTCTCCTTTGGCTGCCATCGACCTATTCTAGCCACCCATAACCCCAATCTGCCCCTCACGCACCCTCACTCTCCCATAGGTTTCCCCATCCATTTGGCCTAGATTTGCCTCCCTCCAACCACCGTGCTGCCTCCCCCTCGCCACCATTAGCTCCACTACACCTCCTTTAACCCTCCATGTTCAATCATGCCTCCCATTTGGCCTAGATGCGCGACGCAGGGGTGCGGGTGAGGGATAGGATGGCGATGCAGGGTGGGGTGGGCAAGAGGATGCGCGACACGGGGTGAGGGTGGGGGAAAGGATGCTGATGCAGGTGGGGGTGGGGGGCAGGGGATGCAGACGGAACTTCAAACTAGTGAAATCTGAGAGAGGGAACTTGCTTTTTGTTGTAGGGACAAATTAGTTATTTTGCTAGACCACGCAGGGTGTGATGTGGCTACTCCCTAGATTTTTTCATTTAAGAAAGACCTAGTTAGTTTGTACCTTTGTGCATGCTTTTATCAACAGCGTCTTTGTGGTGTCAATTAATGGGCTTATTAAGAAACTCGTTTGTTCTAGTTAGGGGTGTAAATTCAAACCGGAAAACTGGAAAACCGAATCGGACTGGACCGAACTGGACCGGTTTTACCGGTTTTGAACCGGTTCGGTCCGGAACCGGTTTTTAAAGCGTAAAAACCGGCCGGTTCCGGTCCGGTTCCGGTTCCAAGATTTTTTGGACCGGACTGGTTGATTAAAAAAAATAAAAAATAATATTTTTATATATAAGTTTTATATAAAATATTATATATATATAAAATATTAATATATATAAGTTTTATATGTAATGTATAATTATAAATTTTTATGTGAAATTTTATATATAACATATATATTCATATATGAAATAATTTCTTATTATAATTTATAAATTATTACATAAAATGTTAATACTAAATCACTAAAAGTTTATAACTAATACTAATATATAACTTATAACTATACCAATAGTCTAATATTAATACTATTATATAGTCTAATATATTAATAAAAGTATAAAACAGTTTTTTTTTTAAATTAATTTTTTTTTATAAACAAATTTTTAATGACAAATTGTGAAAATTTACATTTTAAAAAAACTAAAAAACCGGACTGGACCGGACCGGAAACCGGTAAAACCGGAAGTACCGGTTTAGGAGGGTAACCGGTGCGTAATCGGTTTTAAAAAATACAAAACCGGTACATACCGGTTCGGTCCTAGATTTTATCCAAAACCAGACCGGACCGGACCGGTTACATCCCTAGTTCTAGTGGATGAGATAAAATTAAAGTTAAAAGTTAAATAAAATATTATTAAAATATATTTTTTTAATATTATTTTTGTTTTAAGATTTGAAAAAGTTGAATTATTTATTTTATTTAGTATAAATATTTAAAAAAATTATAATAATTAGATGAGATGAGTTAAAGAGAATTGTGGAAACTAACAAGGCCTAAGGTCTAAACGAAATCCAGATGATCGATATTTTATACAAATTCCAGGGGACAAGTAAAGCATATTTTCTCCGGCCTCTCGGTCGAGTATTAGGGATTTGCTTTTTTTTTAAAAAAGAGTTGATCGAAAACTATAAGAGAAAAACTCGACGCCGGTCGGGTAGAAATGTGATTTTTACACCAACCAATAAACATTGGCCACGTAAGAGGTACAAGCTCCAAACACCTACACCTGCATGCAAGAATCAGAACCCCCTTCCCTTCAAAACCCTTCCTCTCCCCTTCCCCCTGTCTCTTTCACGAATAGGAGCACATTCAATCAATAGATCCAGTGTCAAACCAAACAAATAGTTAGCAATGCTTGGATCAAAAGCAATGAAACCTTTGCCAATATTGAGTTTCCTATTAGTACTGTTGGTACAAGAAGCCTTAGGTTCTAGTATTGAGCAAGTAGTGTTTTAGTTTAGAGAAAAAATCGACTGAAATTTAGCCTATTGTCCTAGTCCTACCGAACTAAAATTTTCTTCCAAGAGACTTCAGCCAAGAAAAGGGTACGCTTTTTTGTGCATGTTCATTTATTTACTTTCTTCGTCATTTTTTTGTGAGTTTATTTATTATCCTTATAAATTATGTAGTGTTTATTAATTGGTTCTTCAACATCTCTGTTTTTTACGAAATGTATGTTTATGCTTTGAATGTACTCGTGTGAAAGGATGAGAGAATTTTCGTTCCAATTGGATATGTAGCAGACCCAAGCGGGGAACAAGACAGCAGTGATGCCATATTGCAGGCCTTGGGAGATGCCATCCAAATGCAAAGTGGGCTAGAGTTGCTTCCTGGCATTAGCGACTTCGGAGGTGTGACGATTCATTTGCAAGGTGGAGACTACAAAATCTGCAAAC
Source organism: Juglans regia (assembly GCF_001411555.2). Taxonomy (NCBI): domain Eukaryota; kingdom Viridiplantae; phylum Streptophyta; class Magnoliopsida; order Fagales; family Juglandaceae; genus Juglans; species Juglans regia. Next base: position 36,956,938 of record NC_049907.1, on the reverse strand, counting down.
CGATAAGATTCCCTTCATCTGGCGATGGCGATTTTTCTGGAGGCAAGATCAGATGGCCGATTTAATTTTATGGGGGCGAGATCTGGATCTGTTCGGTGCAAGGACGTCGATTTAGTGCAGATGGGGGAGGGAGAGGGAGAAACAAATTGCTTTCATTACATATATGCGGGGCAACACCCACTTTGTTGAGACGCCTATGTGGCAATACCTGATTGGCGGGTGTAAAAACTTAATTCCCACCCGACCGGCTGGGAGTGCTACTCAAACTATATACCTCCTAAACGAACGTAGTTTGATTGTTCATTAGTTAATAATTGGTAGAGAAAACACTGCTCATTGTTTCACCTATCTCGCGTAACAGTCAACAATCCACTGCCAAAAGAAAAGATCCCATTAAAATGCTAAAATTTGCCACCTTAATACAAAAACAATAGGAGAAAAATGGCAAGAATGCATGCATATTCCATTATATTTGATAAAATATCGATTTTCTTCCATACTACATGAGATGGTTTTGAGCTTCTCAAATAGTCTCTCTGGTTTGATCGTTTAAAATGTTTGGCATTTGCAATGAAGGCATCGGTCATGCCCTCAAGTAGAATACCAAACGCCAGTGTCTCCCTGGTTCAAAGCCAGGGAGTGCAGCGAGCCACCGAGGAATAGAAGAGCTGGGAGGTTACAACCTCCCAGCAACGCCACTTGAGAACCAGTCACCACCGCATTAATCAAGGTAAACGAACAAGTATATAAAATTGAGAAGGCATAAGTCATCGTGACCTTCAACTACTATATAAATGATTAATGCAGTAACATGGCAAAATCTCAAGATCAAACAGCCTCAATAGAGGTATCAGGTATGTATGAAAGCCGGCTAGACAGTGTTGCGTAAATCCACCAAAAAACTACAAACATAAAAAAGTGCAAAATAGAATTCGCAACAAAAACTTGACATCCCAAAAAGAAAGAAACAAACTCAACGCTTCTTTGAGACACCAACAGTCTTCCCACGGCGACCAGTTGTCTTTGTGTGCTGCCCACGCACTCGAAGACCCCAGTAATGTCGCAGACCACGGTGGTTCCTACATATCAAGAATAAAGGCTTTCACCGGCAAGAAAAGCAATACTAAAAAAAAGATAAATGTATCAATAGAGAAACAGATAATGTTACAATGAATGTCATTAACAAGTCATAATTCCAATATGGTATTGGACAGATTCTTGTCTAAACCATTTTTGAGAAGATCTAAACCGAACTTGTCATCATCTAGTTCTGCATTAACTAAACAACTGTTATGGGAAACTGCTTGTCATAGATTCTTTTCATGAGCTAAAGTGCCAACGCCCTCTCGCACTTACACCAAATTTCCAACTCCTTGCTTCAGCATGTTTTCCTTGTGATTTCAAATCATGCATAATAGCTGAAGACAAGCCATCCACCCAACACTCAATCCAAGCATACACAAATAATGGCAAACAGGTTAGCACGATGTCATTCCTTGTGATGAAGGCCATGCAAGCCTCGCTTAGATCAAAAGCTTCTGACAGGATAAACCAACATAAATCTTCTTAAAAAAGAAGTGATAGGAGGATAAGAGGTAGGGCAGCTGACAGGCAGAGGGGTTGTTTGGAAGATGAAATGGTTTCATCTCATACAATCTCATCTCATTTTCTTTTCAAACATCACTCAAACACAATCGCTTTTCAATTTCAAATTTTCAAAATTTTCATCTAATCATACCTAATCATTACAACTTTTACAAACTTTCAAACAAAACACAAACACAATTTAAATTTTTTCAAATCCCAAAACAAAAATAGTATTAAAAGTGAATATTTTGGAGTATGGAATTAGAGTATCCAAGCCAATGTATAGTATCCACGACATCAATGAATTGCAATTAGAGTATGGAATAAAAACTCGTAGGCATAGAATTGCAGGAGATCAATGGAGGCATACCTGATCTTCTTCAAACGCTCAAGATCATCTCTGAGCTTCATGTCCAAAGCATTGGAGACAACCTGAGAATACTTGCCATCCTTGTAATCCTTCTTCCTGTTCAGAAACCAGTCAGGAATCTTGAACTGCCGAGGGTTTGCAACGATCACCATGAGGTTATCAAGCTCAGCAGCTGTCAACTCACCAGCTCTGCAGTAACCGTAACACCACAATTTACAAACATGGGAGAATGAAACACATATATGAAGCAGAAAGAAAAATGCATCAAACACTAGATTAACCTTTACAATAAAGGAAGTTCCAAAATATAATTGCATCTAACAAAATCACGCACCAAAAGAGAAAAAAAAAAGTTACAACATCCAGGCAAATCAAGAAGATTAGGGTTTTTCCCAATTTGGATACAAAAGGTATCTCAACTAATCTCGTCTAATAATTACAATTTTTCCAAATTTCCACACAAAATATAATAAAAAATTTAACTTTTTCAAATTAAAAAATAATAATAATATTAAAAAATAATATTCTAACGATATTTTATTCAACTTTTAACTTTTATCTCAACTCTACTCATCTCATCTCAACTCCCTATCCAAACCTTTAAAGACACTGCACGAAGTGCCTGAATAGAAGTATAGATGAGCATTAAAAACATTAAAGCACATCAGCGCGAGACAACCAAATTAAATGAAAAGCGTAATCGAAAAATCTTCGTCCTAATCTTCGTCCTCTTAAGAAGTTTTACAAAGCACAGCTTTTAATATCTTTGAAACCAATGGCAACAATTTTGGCATAAAATCTAGATTAACCCAACGACCAAATAGCACACAACTGAGCCCACGAATAAAAATCAACTATTTTATAGCATTCTTAAACTCTCGCTAAGCCCATCAAAACCAAATTGAACCAATACTAACATAAGCCAAAAGCTACGAAGAACATGCTGGAAAATAGTAGTAGCGAGAGTCAGAATTTAGAGAACGGTACCGCTTGTTCATGTCTACATCAGCTTTCTTGCAGACAATGTTGGCGAGCCGGCGACCGATACCTTTGATGGAGGTAAGCGCGAACATTATCTTCTGCTTCCCATCCACGTTTGTGTTCAGCACACGCAAAATGTGCTGGAATTCCTCATTCGCTACCAGAGACTGCAAAACCCATACTCCCAAATCAACAACGAAACCAAAATAAAATATAAGAAAAATAGGATGTGCCAATAGAAGCGAGACGAGTGAATGGAAGCGAGTTGGGTCACCATGGCTAGCTCTCTCTCTCTCTGTGAATCGGAGCGATCGCGGTGAGTGTAGATTGAGACCGCAGTGGTGAAGAAAGAGTTATTATTGCCGAAGATGGGTGGTTTTAAAGGGCATGAGGCCACAAAACAAAACCCTAGAGGGTAATTATATGCTACGACTCATTCATACTTGTACTTCTTATTTCGTTCCCAAGAGAAAGTGGGCCCAAGAAGCTGCGATGGAGATCTACTCACGATGCCACAGCCGTTGGATCTGTTGAAGTTGGCACCTTATGCAAAAGTCAAGGGCCTTATGTAATTCTAGTCATGTGGCCAGACTGACTATTCTACCCCTAATGTTTTATGAAAATTACTTCGAGTTTCGTGCGGATAAAATCCAACCATTTGGAAGAGAAGCTGAGGCAGAGATGTTGTAAAGCGCAGACATTATCAGGTGAGGCATGGAGTCTATTTCCCGAAACACCAACTTATTCATTGTTTTCTGTCTTGATTTATTTATACTTTGCATCAATTTATTATGTGTCTTGGCAGTTCACTGCTCGCCTCTCAAAATCTCTAAATTGGGTGCTGTTTTTTTGTTCTGCATCTGCTGTCTGTAAAACTTCATTGCATTCTTGATTTTACTTCCTTTTTTGGTGTTTCCAACTTTGATATATGCGTACATATGGATGCGTTTAGGTGTTGGTAAAGGTGGAATTAGTCTAGTATGGGGTAGCTGCACGATTCAAGCAGTTGCTGCTACACTCAACTTTGATGATTTTTGCGAACAAAGATGGAAGCTTTTCTTGCAGTAAAGACTTGCCCCAGCCCCACCATAATCTACAAAAGAACAGAGAATATCTGGAAACCTGACAATGAGTGTAAGTAATGTGTCTGTTCTTTTTCTTCAATTCATGCGGTGAGTGGCTTGGATGAAGGGGGCTCGGTTCTCTGCCCTTCATCGACAATTATTCAAGCTGAATGGTGAGCTTGAGAAGATAAGAGTATTTACTGTTTTTCCTTCTAGAAGTACAGATGTTGTAGAAGAAGATGATTCCGGGATTGCATTGCTTAAAATGTAGCCTGCAACAGTTTCTTCACTGATAAACTATATACCTGCATTGCATATCGGTCGTTATTCCTATCTTGTATCTTAGTTCATGAAATTCATTGACACATTGTGTAGACTCGTGCCTCCGCCTGCACTGCTTTGCATGTTGAGCATTCATTGCCTCATTTCTTTCTTTAACATAACAGGTAAAACACAATTAAGGTGTCATCCTGTGCTATCCCCTCAACCAGCTCCTTCAAGTCGCCGGCATATCATAGTGTGTACTGGTGCATCATTCCTTACCACTCTGACCATAAACTATGGCTTGACACCATCAGTTGTTTGGGCTGAAGATGAGTCAAATGGCCGAGAGGAAGAGGATGCGGGGATTACTGGTGCCCTGAAATCATTGTTTGATCCTAATGAAAAGACCAAGTCCGGTAAAGTGTTACCAAAGGCGTACTTGAAGTCAGCGAGAGAGGTTGTGAAGACACTGCGCGAGTCCTTAAAGGAAGACCCCCAGGATATCGCTAAGTTCAGACGCACTGCAGATGCAGCAAAGGAGTCAATTCGAGAGTATTTGAGCAGTTGGAGGGGACAACAAACTGTGGTTCAAGAGGTACCTTTGAAATAACTTGTATGACTTGGAATGCACAAGGTTATCTTTTATGTTTTAGTTGGATGATTACTAACGAATTTCAATGCTGTGGATTCACCTGTAGGAATCATATGTTGTGCTAGAGAAAGCAATTAGATCGTTAGCCAGCTTCTACTCGAAGGCAGGCCCATCTGCCCCACTGCCAGAAGAGGTTAAGTCAGAGGTATTGGATGACCTGAACACAGCCGAAGGGTTTTTGTAGCAAGATGTACATCTAGTAAATCAAGCTTAACCACTCAAGTCCTGGATTGGGATTCAAACAGCTACCTTTTTATGTATTTTTATTCGATGTTCAATCAAAATTATGCGCGCTTGCTACCTGGAAGTTGTTGGGGATTTCTTTATTTTCAATATATTCTCGGGAAGCAGCAAATTAATATACAAACATCGACATAGCAACCACTGGAGACTTGGCGACTAGAAAATGAACAAGAAGAGTTCAACAACATGTTGGAGCCAGAGAGAAGTAACCTCATCGCGTGAAGCTAGCACACAAGGGTTGTACAGTCATTTCCAAACTATTAATAATGGGAGGTTAGTCATAAAATCCTAAAATGATCTTATACTAGATAGAACAAGAGCCATAGAATAGAGACTATGGAAGCTTAAAGCAAGTGGCAGAAACAAAACCACCCTAACTTGGATATACATTGATAAATCTGCAAAGAGTTCAATGATCATAACAAACAGATGACACTAAACTGAGTGGCCAACTATTGTTGATCAATACACTGCTAGGTATACAACAAATCATATAATAGGTGACGTTCAGTCCTTGATAATTTGCAAGTCGCATTGCTCAAGCGGTAGTAACCCAGGTATGTATTGTTTTGTCTCAACTTGGCAGAGCTTCAACCGATGATCAATAAATGCAATATATGTGGGATCACTGACCGCTTGGGGGGAGTGAGGATATTAGATCAAAATTACCACCAACTTAAGGCTAGATTATCCACCTTTAGCATGATCATAATGAAAAATCAAGAACGTGAGAGCACGCCTTTTGAGCTGCACAACCAAATGCAAGATGTATTTAGATTAACATTCAATACCTAGTTTAAGAGTACAAATTTCCAAAGAATCCACCACACCATACAAAAGGATTAATGGCAGTAGTATGACTGTAGATCAGTAATAAAACTGAAAATGACTGAAGTTTCACACGATTCTGAATGAGTTGCTGCAACAGAATCTCTTACACATAGATACAATGAAGCAAAAGGTCAGAAACTTCCAAGAACCCCCCACCTTAAGAAGTATTGTGGAGGACTTAGATAATAGGAATGACACGCACAAATTGAGAAATGGTCCAAATTTTTTCACTGGACTGTGGAATTCACTAGAGATGTACAGGATTGGGAAGTATGCGAAGTTTCTGATTTATTTGGAAGATTATACGAGATGAAGCTTGATCAGAACAGGGAGGATAGTCTGCAATGCGTGCATACAGTTAATTCCAGATTTTGAGTGAGTTCTTTTTACAAGGTGTTAACCTGCCATGGGGTCAAAGATTATCCCTGGAAAAGTATTTGGAGAGCCAAGGTGCCTAGTAAGGTTGCTTTCATCTGTTGGCTGATGTCTCTTGGGAAAATTTTAATCACGGACAACTTGAGGAAGAGAGGCTTACCGGTGTTTGATTGGTGTTTTATGTGTAAGAAGGATGGTGAATCTATTGATCATCTTTTTCTTCATTGTGAGGTGGCGACTTCTTTGTGGAATGAGATTTTTGCAAGGGTTGGCATTTTTTGGGTGATGCCTATGCGTGTGGTAGATTTCTTTGCATGCTGGCAAGGTATTGTGGGGAGAAGTAACAGCACTGCAGTGTTGAAGATGATCCCCTTGTGCTTGCTTTGGTGTTTATGGTTGGAGAGGAATGGGAGGTGCTTTGACAATTGTGAATGTTCTTTAGGAGAACTTAGGGAGTTTTTCCTTAGTACTTTAAGTTTTTGGATGAAGAATCTTGTAAGGAATGAGAATGATTGTAATGTTTTGCTTTAGTTGTATTCTGTTTTAGCATGTAAGTAGGTGTTCTCATTTGTATACATCATGTGTACTTGGACTATGCCTATTTTACTTGGAATAAAATTTCTCTTATTAATTATCAAAAAAAAATATTTGGAAGTAACATCCAATGCGATGAACCAAGGAAATGTCTTTAGAGTAAGCAACTAGCTCTGACATCAAGAAATAAAAATGAACTTGTAACCTCACCCTCTACCATGTTTTGTTTTGTTTTTGTTTTTTTTTCTTGGGGTGGAGGGGGGGTAGATTCTACTTCGTTCAAAGACCACTGGCAATAATGTTGTAAATTTAAATTTAATGAGACAATAACAAACCTTGGAACAGTCCCATGGCGACGTGGGTCATATTCTGTTGCTTGTCGAAGAGCTCTTGCAAAAGCTTTGAAGGTTGCTTCAATTATATGGTGCGAATTTCTTCCAGCAAGCTGTTGTCAACCGAAATCAACATACTGTTCAAAATATTTTATTTTATTTTATAAGTAAGAATCTTTTTTTAATAGAATGAAACTAGGCAATGCCCAAATACACAGGAAGTATACAAATTGAGACACGTAATTACATTCTAGTAAGCTGAAAAGAAGATAGAAACTCATGAACATTCCCACCCTTCAATATAATAGAAGAAAACCATTGTAAAAGAGAGAAAACAAATAAATTCCAGATTTCCCCCACTGCACGCTCCTTGTTGTTAAAACACCTATCATTCCTTTCTGACCATAAACACCACATTAAGCACAAAGGTATCATTCTCCACACTGCTGCCAGTAGAGCGCTATTATGTCTCATGTTCCAGCACGATAGTAGTTCCACCACACTCTTAAGCATACCCAACTCAGCCCGGCTCTACTCAGGATCCCAGCCCATAACTCCTTAGCCACCTCACAATGTAAAAGCAAATTATCTATCGATTCTCTATTCCTTTTACACATGAAGCACCACTTCGTGACCACCATACTGCGCTTCTTTAGATTATCAACCGTCAAAATCTTTCCAAGTACAACTGTCCAAGTAAAAAACACAACTTTAGACGGCACTAAAACCTTCCAAATACTCTTTCACGGAAAGAATATGGGTTGTTGGACTGTCAAGGCCCTGTAAAAAGATTTAACAATAAACTCTTTTCTCCCCATGTGAATCCACAACATACGGTCACCCCCATGACCTCCTAATTTTGCTGAATACAAGTAGCTATAAAAATCTGCCAGCCCTTCAAGTTTCCAATCCTGAGCATTTCTAGTAAAAGTTACATTCCAAGTTACCGTCCCATTTGCAGGACATAACAATTCTAAAACTGCAGCTTTCTGATTTCCAACCAAGTTAAATACAACTGGAAAAACAGTGGAAAGAGGGCTCTCCCCACTCCAAACATGAACTAAAAGCGGGTTCTTGTTCTTTCGCCCACCTCAAACTTAATATGTTTTTCAAAAGTGTTCCACTCCTTTCTAATAAATTTCCATAGGCTTACTCCATAAGACCCCCTACCCTCCTTAAAACACCATCCCCCCATGCACTACCATGCTTGTGATCAATAACCTCTTTTCACAACGAGTTTCCCTTCCATTTGGTACCTCCATAACCATTTTTCCAATAGTCCCTTATTAAAAAGGCACAAATTTCGCACCCCTAACCCACCATTCGCAATCTGACAGCTCACTCTTTGCCAACTCACAAGGTGAAATTTAATTTCCTCCCCCATACCACCCCACAAGAAAGCTCTAAACAACTTTTCGATCTGGTTTGCCACACCCCCCAGTAATGGGAAGAGAGAAAGATAATAAGTGTGAAGATTGGAGAGGGTGCTTTTGATAAGTGTTAATCTCCCCCCCTTTGATAGATATAACCTCTTCCACCCCGATAATCTTTTCTCAATCTTCTCTACCACACCATCCCAAATACTCTTTGCTTTAAATGACGCTTCCAAGGGAAGTCCAAGATATTTCATAGGAAGAGAGGCAATTTTACAGCCCAACAACTCTGCTAGAGAAACAATATTACTCACATCCCCTACCGAAACCAACTCCGACTTCCTCAAGTTTACTTTGAGTCCTGAAACAATTTCGAAGCACAATAAAACCACCCTTAGAGCTTGAATCTGGCCACTAACAGTATCACAAAAAATGAGCGTATCATCTGCAAAAAATAAGTGAGAAATGGAACTAACACCATTACTATCGTTGCCCACCGAAAAACTAGCAAGGAATACCCCTGATGGCAGCCTGCCTCTACCATGCGACTCAATGCCTCCATTACTATAACAAAAAGGAAAGGGGATAGCGGATCCCCTTGTCCCGAACCCCTCAAAGTCTGAAAAAAATCACAAAATTTTCCATTGACTAAAGCCGAAAACCGAGCAGTCGAAACACAATGTTTGACCCATTCACACCACCTATCCCTAAATCCACATCTTCTAAGAATATAAAAAAGAAAGTCCTAACACACATGGTGTCATAAGCCTTTTCCATGTCTAGCTTGCAAAGGACCCTCAGGATGCCTTCTCTTAACCTGCTGTCGAAACGCTCATTAGCTCTCAAAACTGAATCCAAAATTTGCCAACCCCAAATGAAAGCATTTTGAGGTTTGGAAATGAGTTTGTCCATCACTAAACTCATATGATTAGCTAACACCTTTGATATGATTTTATCGATCCCACCTACCAAACTAATAGGCCGGAAGTCTTTCAATTCATGGGCGCCAACTATCTTCGGGATAAGAGCAATGAAAGTAGCGTTTAAAGACTTCTCAAACTTAAGATCATAATGAAAAGCTTGGAAAATCTGCATCATTTCCTCCTTCACTATATCCCAACACTCTTGAAAGAATGCCATAGAAAAGCCATTCAGGTCCGGGGCTTTATCTTTACAAATACCTCACCACTAGATGCACCTCCTCCTCATCAAATGGCCTCTCCAACCAACTTGCTACATCCGAATCCAGCTGGTCAAAAATTAAACCATCAAATTTGGGGTGCCATTCTTCTTTTCCAGCAAGTAGGTTCTCATAATACTGCATTACGTGATCTTTGATCTCTTTGGGAGAATGTAACACATTAGGGCCGGAATGGAGGACTTCAATAGCATTGTTGCGCCTATGAGAATTAGCCACCTTGTGAAAGAACTTAGTGCATTTGTCCCCCCTCCTTCAACCAAAGCACCCTTGATTTTTGCCACCAAGATATTTCTTCCATCAACAAAACTTTCTCAATTTTGGTCACCACTACATTCTTCCTTAACAAAGAATCCTCATTAACGTTCCCTTCCTCCAATGCATGCAGCTCATCCCAAAGGATGTTTTTCTGCACTTTTGTATGTCTAAATACTTCTTCATTCCACTTCTTTAAATCGGACGTAAGGGCTTTAAGTTTACCCGCCACTATGAAGCTAGGGGTACCATCAAAATAATAAGCATCCCACCAAGCCCTTATCTTCTCCACAAATCCTGATATAGATCGAAACATACTCGTGGCAACCTTTTCTGATATAGATCTGGAAAGTGTGTCTCCCAAGAATGAAAAGATCAACATAGTTGTTGCCGACTTTCTTATTCTTATATGTTGTGAACTCTGGAGCTGCTTTCCATTACTCGTTTTCTCTTTCTTTCCTTCATTTGTTTGTTTGTTTATTTTTTGGTGGAGCTTCTCTATACAGTTTCCTTTTTTTGCAAGTAAAAAATTGAGTTGTAAAAAATAGAAAAGATAAAAACCTCAAAATAAAATTTAAACACCTAATTGCATAAGAAATTAAATAAGAATATACATTTAGCCCAATAAAAAGTGCAAGAAAATGGCATTTCCAGTAAATTTCATGTTTTTGTTCAAAGAATCTAAACAATCAAGCATAGTTGGATAATTTAACACTGACAACTTCTTGTCGCGTTCAGGTGGGTATTTTATACGAGATAACGAAGTTAAGAAGTTCTGAGTATTTTTACCTGACGTATGTGAAGTGTCATGCCAGAAGTATTCACCAGTGACTGGAAAAAGTGCTCCACCAACTACAAATAAAAAAAAATTCAAAACAAATTATCTCCTCAAGTAACAGTTTTAAGATTAAGGTGAAAGAACAATAGCTAAACTACATAAAATTGCAGAAAATCTCCAAAGGTGCACATGATGTCACATCATGTCGATATTGTCAATATCTCAGCAGGGAGTTCTACCACTGCTATAGAGATGAATAAGAAAAAGGAGGCATACAAAATTTTGGTGTGCAAGTACTTTTTTTTAAAAAAAGTCCTACCTGAGTGTCATATGCTCCAACTCTCTGAGTGGGTATTCGCAGATCATAACCTAAATGTGGTCGGCCTGATAAATCCTGAACAAACAATGTCCTAAAGTAAGCAATTATTTCACATACCAACACAAAAAGGCCTTAACATCGGTGAAGTTTTTTAGTACAAAAAAACCCAATATCTAATTACTTTATATGAAAGATTGAGTTGAACCTACCAGCGCAACATGTACTAGTGCTTCATCAAGAGGAGCGGAGAAGTCACCAAAACGATTTATTCCTCTCCTATCCCCAAGTGCCTGCAAAAAAGCCTGCAGACCAAGCAGAATTAGCCAACAATGACCAGTCCATTACGTTTATGTGACATTCTCAGCTAAGCATTAATATATAAGCAAAACTAATTAAATCGATAATAAGACTAGATGTAAAATTGGTTAAATGACTCAGATTATGGAAACAAATAGGCTTCATTGAATGCCATCAAATAAACATATATTTTATTTTCAAATGCTAGAAAAACACACGCACGCACACTAGGGCTGCCTCAAATTTTGCATCACACCAGGAGAAACCATAAGGTGTAAATTTCTTTCCAGTACCGTTCCGATGGCAAGAGCAACATCTTCATTTGTGTGATGATCGTCAATGTGGATGTCCCCGGTAGCCTTCACATGCACATCGAACAGCCCATGCGATGCAAGTTGCTAACGTAAAACAAATAGATACAATCATCAAACAACACATCATACTCGAATATTGCACAATAAATTCACAAAAAAAGGAATACATCTCAAGTGAAATTCATTTTAAGTGTGTTTTCCTGATCCAGGTAATTGGCATATACCATACCAACAGAGCTATATAATCGACTCGGAAGAAAAATAATGTGTAAAAATAAATACTGAAATTTTAATCTACAGCTAAAAGCAGCTAAACCCAGATTGAGAAACAAAACAAAGTTAATAAATTGAAAAAATTAAAGCAATTATTGAAGGAGAAATCACTAACATCCAACATGTGATCAAGGAAGGGAATCCCAGTATTATTTTCAGCAACCCCCGAACCATCCAAGTTTATTTTGACCGCTACATTAGTCTCCTTTGTGACCCTTTTGACCTCCCCAATCCGAGCCCCTAACAAATAAACAGTAAGAATTCAAAATGGCAACCTGTTAAAAAAAAAAGAAGACGACGCCTATTTAAGGAAAAAACCAACACAGAGAAGCAAAATTAGGGTCATTTTTATTTTAACCTGCGCCGCTAGGAGAAGCTGCAATCGTTGAGCCATTATCAGCGACCGATGCAGCGCAGGCAACCAGTCTGTGTGGGTACCGCGACGTTCTCAGGAGTAGGCCACTATTCAGAGAGAAAGACGGGTGTTCAGCAAAAGAGGTGGGAGTGGAAGCGATAGGTCTCTGAGAAACCTTAACACTATGTTTTGGCAGCGGAGATGAGTTGGGACAGTATACAAGACGAGGAGGCGCGGCAAGCTCCATTGTTCAGAAAGCGAAAAGTGAGGAAGGAAGCAAACAGTAGTCGGCTCCCGAGAGAGATTGACATGCCGTATCTATTATCCATCGTAACGAAGCGTTGTCAGTGAATAAAAACGCACCGTTTGTTTGCTTATCGGAAACGACCCGTTTTACTTCCAAGATTGTTCATAGCACTTCACTTCATTGAATCATTGATCTATCATTCAATTATCTTTTAATAATCAACATTAAATATCCTAATTCAAATGAAGGTTGAACCCAATTTAAACCCACCTCCTAATTCTAGAATTTTGATCATTTTTCATTTTACTACTCAATTTAATCATTTTTAGAATAATACTACATACGGATTTAGGTTTAGATAATCTTACATACAGTTTAGGTGTCCAAGTCTTGCAGATCTTATGAAAATAAGTAAAACCCACCATAAAAAAAATAATATAGATTTTTTATATGAATCTCATTATTTTTTTTAAAAGACCTACAAAGAACTTGTCACATAAATCATTTTTCCTTCCTCCAAACACTGCGGGGGCCTTTCATAAGGATATATCGATATGTTCCATTCAGGATAGGATAGTTGCAACGGTTACGGCTATTCCCTTCAGAAAATGAATAATGAAACCTCTATTTACTTCCAATTAACAGAAATTAGAATATAGGTTGAGATAATGGCAATTGCGTAACAAGTAAGAAAATAAGGTGTGTACATATATATATCTGCCTTATACTTAAAAGCAGCTATAACATCAACAGTAATGAATAGTAATAATAAACAGTAATAAATATCTGCCTTGCTTCTCTGTAATAAACAGTAATAAATATCGCGCATGTGAATGACAGTGTTCGTCGTCCCTTACACTATCTCTTTCTCTCTTCCTTTACAAAGAGCTCGATCGATTGAGAAAAGAGCAAGATCTGGGATGTGCGAGGACGACAACTTCCCTATCGGCATCCTCCCTAAAGGTGTGCGAGGCTATAATCTTGATCCCTCCACGGGAAAATTTTCTGCCTACTTGGGCAGTAGTTGCAGTTTCTCGCTCGAAGGGTCGTACCAGTTGAAGTACAAATCCACTATCAGAGGTTATATTTCACAAGGCAAGTTCTCGAGCTTGGAGGGCATTAGTGTGGAGCTCTTCTTCTTCTGGGTTGACATTGTTGAGTTACAGAGGAAAGGGGATAGTCTCAGATTCTCGGTTGGGAAAGCTGTTGCGGATTTTTCTATTGATAACTTTGAGGAGTGCCCTCAGTGTGGTTGCGGATTGAATTGCAATGATGGGCAACTAAAGAAGGTCAGATCAATCCCAATTGTTTCTTTGATCGGTTGAGAAAAGAGCAAGATCTGGGAATATCTTTGCAAGTATCTCGAATTTTATAAAATTCTCATTTTGGGTGTCAAGCAATATCGATCATTTTTTCCATCTATATTGGTATATAATAATTACACCTATCAAGTAATGGGTTAGTGGAAAACGATGTCACTTTTTCAGGCTACTATCGTTGAGCATGATGGTTGAATAAAAGTAAATACCTTAGATTTTAATTTCTTGGATATACCAGTACTTGTTACTGACTGTAAAGTCAAATTCGAAGTTGTTCTTGGACATTGGTTTCTCGGCATAAATTTGTCTGAAGCCCTGAGTTTTTTTTTTTTTTTTTTAGAAACCTTCCCTTTTAATGTATTACTGTCTGTTTGTAATGTAAATGTTGAAGGAGAAAGTAAACAAAACGCTGGAAGCCACAAGAAAATGGATGCACAGTCGGTGTTTGATAAAAGTCCTCAAATGGAGTTAAAAAAAAAATCCGATTATTTTTACCCAGATTTCAATTAATGAATGATTGGCTAAAAGAAAAAAAATTAAATTGAGCACACGTGCCTTAGGCACGTAACATTTTTACTAGTATATATATATATAGAGAGAGAGAGAGATGATTATTAACGTCCAATGACACTACAGATCTAAAGAATATTGAATATTGTGCATGAAATCCTCTTCACTACTACGTGCCCCGAAGAAAATTCCAATAGTAGAGCCTTTTTCATTTCAGATCACAACATTAACCCCAAATTGAACATTTACAAGTTGGTTGTCACCTCAGCCTGAGGAAGTAGAGAGGTTTCTGAAGTACCACTCAGAGCATCATGTCTTGTTGCTCCCACATGGGAGCGGACGAGGGGGAAGCAAATTGTGGCTTTACCCATATTATTATGAACATAATGCCAGCACTGGGAACAAAGGTACTGCTACTATCATAATAAATAGCGAACTGCTGCTATGATAAAGGGCATGGAGAGAAACTTCACACTTGCACCAGCAGATTCAGATATATACACCGTGCAGCAGAATGGGTACATCATATGACACACTTGGAACATTTCAAATGTACACCTCCAACATCCAAAATTCATGCTTTGTAGTAGCAACTTCACCATTGACTTCGTGTGCACATGAAACCACATCACTTGCATCAAATTGCAAATATCCAAACCTTCTGGTTGAGACCTTAATCTTGCAATGCACAATAGTTAGTCAGAAACCTACAAATATCATGGTCATAAATAAGTCTTTCCTCCAAGTGCATCAGTCACAGAATTGTCATCAAAAGGATGTAATCTGCTTTCTCTCTCACATGCAACTTGAAGATTTGAATCAGATTTACCTTGCAAGGAACCCTCCGGAGGACCATTTTGAGATGAATCAGAGACATATAGATTTTCAATAATCAACTCGGTGGCGTTCTCTGCAGAAATTCCCCCCGAAGTAAGAACGGGCTCAAGACAGCCAATGCTAATGTTTATTTCATGGGCTTCATCCATATCACTCTCTTTCAAAGACTCGGCATTATCTACAACAGGGCAATTTATTTCGGGTTTATTTTCCAGCTCAAGTGATTCATGAATCATATCAGAGGAGGTCATACATTTTGTGCCAGATGCAGATTGAGCTAACTTGTCCTCAGAATGAGGGTCGCAACATGCCTGGACTGAAGCAGGGGTTGTAACATCATAAGAAGCATCTAAAGAACTTGAATCTGCAGCTGCATCATTATTAGTTATCTCATTGGCAAATGGCAAACTAGCATCATCACACCCCTCAGGATCATGCCCAGCAGTGGAATCCATATCAGATTTATTGTCGGTGGCTGTAATTTCATCAGTTTTTTCATTAGCACGATGACAAGCATCATCACACTTATAAGGATCAGCTGAGAAATTCAAATCAGATTTATTATCCAAAGCTACCACTTGATCAGTTATCTCATTAGCACGACACAGAGCAGCATCATCACACCCATGAGGACCATGCCCAGCTGAGAAATCCTTATCAGATTTACTACCCGTGGCTGCATTTTCATCAGTTATCAACTTATTATCATGATCTGAAGCAGCACTGTTACACCCATGAGAATCATGTCCCATATCAGATTTACTCTCCACCTCATGCTTAGTAGAATGTTTGCCTTTGCACTCCTTTTGCTTTGCACCTATTGGAAAGAAACAGATACAGACTTAAACAATAGGCCATAAATCTAAGGTTAAGGGAAAGGCTACAAACACCACAGCTAGTACCCATGCTGGTAGTCACATTCCCTTCGATGTTCTCTCGCTCCAGTAGTAGCTTCTGTAACATATCTGTACCAGGGAAGACCAACATATTCATTGATCTCATCTCTTGCTTAAGTGATTCCTCGAGAGGAATGAAACCAAAAACCACGGTCCATGTATGCATGAGTTCGGCAATTGCAGGAATGATCAGTTTCTCAACCTTGAGAGCACAGAGAGCCTTCAAATGGAAGAGAAACAGGATGAAGTCGGGTAGCAAACATGAAAAGCAAGCAAGTAGAATGTAAACAAAGATGCAATATTTTCAATCTCTTTTCCATGCTAGAGAAGTCATCAAGGGCATGGTTCTTGTAGCTTACTGATTCAATAGCAGCAAAAAGCCGGCGGCACATCCCTTGACGCCTATATATATGGCGAGTTCCAATAAATGGCATCTCAGCTAACTTAGTACCATGGAACCTAACCAAGCAGTAGACACCATAGAGGTAAGAATCACAATCCACGTACGTACACAAGCCAAAGTCATAAATCTGAAGACCTCCGAAACGGAACTCTTCCCTCATACCACAATTTAACTAGGCAGTTAAAAGGTAATGGTAAGAATTTAGTTCCATACTAATCCACACATTCCAGAACATTTATATAAAAAAGGCTTTTGACACCCCTTAACAGGAGCTTATAAATCATCATAGGGGAAATTGGCACCTGATAGATGCTGCAGAAATTATTTCATCACCCCTCTCCAAAATAGCAGTATAGAAGCCACCATAGTTCATCCGATTGAAGTTTGATCTGGAAAAAAAAAAAAGGAAAACTAAAACATCAAACAAATGGGACCACATACTCTTTCACATAAAATATAATATCTATGGTGAGTATCATTTATACTCCTTAATGCACCACAAAAGTGATCAGCGTGCACACGCACACACATCAGTTATCACGCCTAAATACTCCAGAATATTTCCAAGCACATTCAAGTATCAGCTATTACCCTGGCAGCCGCACGTGATATGGGGGAGATCTCTGCCCCTCACTCGCAGCGGCCACAGGCTGCAAAATCCCCCTCCTCACTCAGAGCCGCCACCGACACCATGCTGGAGGGGGAGGTCTCCCGGCCACTGCAGTTTGCTACCAGGGGTGGGAAATCTCCCCCTGCCGCACGCAGTGGAGGGAAGACCACCCTCAAATCCACAATCTGAGTTTTTCTTTTCTTTTTTACAAAAGTGAATTTTATTTAGGGTGGCATTTTGGGAAAACTGTTCTCAGGAACAGAAAATTGTTCTCGGGAACAGCTACCAAAGAATCATTCCTCCATTTACGTGAATGCATATTATTGTACTTGTACATGTTTCTATATCCAAAATAATCAAGACAGCCATAAAAATAAAACAACCAACGGGAGAATCATTAAACGACTAAAATGAAAATACTTAAACATACATTAAGCCGGTCAAGCATCATTAAAAAGAAAAATAACAATAAAACTATTTCAGGAAGCCTATATGTCACAGATGTGAAGTTCAGCAAATGCTAAAAAGCTTATCACAGAAAATCCTAGAGTCGAAGTAGGTAGTTCATTATGATCACATACTTCACTCAAACAGTCTCTCATCCACTAGCCAACAGCAATACCTATTGTAATTTTAATATATAATAAATATTCTATTAGGGAATGAAAGAATACCTACTTAAGATGGGTATCTACATTAATTGGTCGAAGCAATATTACAAAATTTAGAGCTTACCCACAATTATAAAGAACATTATGTATTAAATTAATCCCACTCCTCCTGTCAACAATTGGCAAAAAACATTCATCCATAACAGAAAGTGCAACGGCTAGCTTAGAATTGCTTTCCACCCTTTGAGGAATCCCTCGAAGAGATGTATCTGAGTCTTCATCTGTTCTATGAACAAGAGACCAAGAAAAGCCTGCTTCCAGTTCGTGTTTGACTCCAAGATATTTCTGCAAATGCTCAAAGAGCTGTAGAAACAACAAGAGTAAAATTCAACAAAGTACATTCAGAATACCAAACAGAAGTTTTCAAATTGATGAGACAGACAGGCAGAACCATACTAACAACTACTACGCTTAACATAAACCAAAAAAGAAAATTGATGTATTTCTGAAACATCAAAAGGGAGCTCCCATACAAGATGTCATCATATACAAAACCTCCCAAATAGTGCAAATATGTCATGACTGCACCTTAGTGCTATATGGTATTATGAAATTCAAAGGGCGAAGTCATGTAACATTAGATTGCATTAAATCTAGAGGTGTTAGAATGTGATTGAGTCCTTGACACCCGATTTCAGATAGGACAAGAAAATCATTAACAAAAAGAACAATTCTAACTAGCCACAGCATTAACCAATGTTTCGTTATAAATTGTTGAATAATAACTTGTCATATTCTATCCAACTTACTACGTTACCAAGTCATTTCAAGTTTCTAAGCACAATTAATTAAACAACTTAAAAGATACTTTTGAACTACTATAAGACTTCAGTATAATTAGGCACCAGAAGCCAAAAAAATTACCTCTTTACAATTTTTCCCACAAAAAGAAGTGACTAAGCTATTGAAATCGATGTGAACAGCATCCATCTCCAGCATGCATAATTTATGATCTACAAAAGAGGAATTCCAACCAAAATATTGTCAATGCAGTGATAAAACAAGGAAATAAAACTCAGTCCATTTGAAATCTCAAAACCAAGAAAGAAAGAAGATCATTACATTTTCTCTCACACAAACTACAGTTGAGTAGTGTGGAGGCCATTTTATCATCTCCGTGAGAAACATTCCCACTGACAACCCCACAAAATTTGCACGTACAATTTGGACAGTGCCAATCACCAGGTGGAAGCATCTGTTAGAAGAAGAACACTATGAATGCCTCAAGTGCCAAAGGAGCATACAATCAAGGTAAGACATTTCTATGACAGCCCAAAACTAAACAATTCAAACAGATGTCTAACAGTTAATTAATTGTGCATATATGAGTAAGGTACAGGGAAAAACAAATCCAACATAGAATCTCCATACCAAAAATTCTTTAAGTTCAAATAATCAAATAGAAACACAGTTTACACTTCATCATGATATCATACCAATATACTGCAAGTGCCCAATTAAATGACCAATCTCATTGAGTCATTAACATAACCCCAAGGCTCATGGAAAATGATTCTTGTATGCCTTATGTGGTTCTTTTTCTAAATCCTAGCTTGTAATTAGGCGTTTTCTCTTGTAGACTCCCTGTGTATTTGGGCTATGCCTAAATACTTGTTCTAATAAAAAATTATCTAATAAATAAATAAATAACCACCCTGGGCCTCCTCGCTCCCTCCGCCCATCCATCCAAACAACCTAAAAGCACCACAACCTATATATTTCAGCACACTCAACAGAGTTCCCCATAACAGTTTACCACGCAAGGACTCATCATTAGATGATAACCTATATATCTCACCACACTCAACAGAGCTCCCCATAACAGTCCACCACGCAAGGAAACATCATTCAATGATTCAATATCTTCTGTAAACAAGTGCCCCTCAAGTCTTAAAGTGGAAGATGAAACGAAATTCAGGGCCCTTCTGCGCACTCCCTCCAGCCACAGAACCTAAATCTAACTTCACTCAACAGAGTTCTACAGACCAACACACCCCAAAAAAAGAGACGATATTATGATTCAATGTCTTTTGTAAACAAGTTCTTTCAAAAATACACAAAAGAATGGCATGGGAAATCTACAAAAACTGCAAAAAGAAATGTATGATACAAATAGGATTATGCAAGGAACCACGTGGCTTGGTGCAAATGCAGTGAAATAAAGTACACATACCGCTATATCCAAGCAACTCTGATGAAACGTTGATGGACAACCATCACAACAGATTAAATCCCCACCATCGCCACAGATGCCACAAGTGTCGTCGTTTGGATCATCTCCTTCCATATCTATAGAGTGGAAATCAATGCGTTCAGACTCTTCTTGTCTATTCCATGCATCTATCTGGCACTGGAGAAGAGAAACCCCAGAGTCTAGATATATGTGTTGAAACGGCTGGCGCAATTTGCTCCCTGCATGAATCTCAAACTTTGAAACTGTGAGGATTTTACTACAGCAACCACAGTGAATGCCATCTCGAGTAATCCAGCCCTCAAGCATTACACGAGTCCGCCGACGGTTCATATACTGCACCTTCTGGCTTAATCCCACAGTTCCAGAGTCAATCAGCCAAGAAAGCAGTGTACGCTTTCCAGTATATGGAACAAAACCATCAGCTTCTGAATTTTGCCCCTTGTTAGAACTACGAACCAGTAAAGTACATCTGCCAAGTTTTCTACTTTTTCTTCCATGTGGCATCCGAGGATTGGATCCAGAGGATGGTTTTTCAGTGTCATCATGCATATAATTAGAATTCTGAAATCTTGAGTTGATGCTGGCCGAACCATTTTCATTCATTCTATTCTTCAATGACTTGCCACCCTGCTTTATGAAGGAGCTTAGTTTCTCTTCATGGCTAGAACTGTCCATGCTCTCGGCATCACGCTTCATACTTGGATATCTTTTCACAGCCGCTTCTGTTGCATTGTCACTCTCACTGTGATCCCTTTGATTCTTTTTCATTTCTTTCTCAATTTTCTTTCGTGTTTTCCTAGTTAATTGGCTGAGGACCTCATCTGCTATAGGAGCAAATGAAGAACAGTCCCCAATAGGTTTAGCCTCAACATCCTCATCTTTAGATTGCTTTTGAAGTGCATCATAAGCCTTAATAATTGACCAGTACGCTGTTCCTGAGGGGTTAATGTAAACAGCATCTAGATAGTCTCTATTCCTCCTAGGCCTATAATCTATCGTCCAACCAGCACTTAGAAGCATCTCTCTAATCCGTTCACGCAGTTTTTGCTTCTCTGTGCCACTACCACGCCTGAATTTTCCATCTTTGGTTATAGCTGGTGGGAGCTTCTCACATGGAGTCGTTTCCTCTTCACAAATTATCCTCTTTATAGAACTATGAGCTTCCACATTCTTTGATCTTAGCTTCGATGATGTATCGCTGTTCTCTGACTCCGAATCCCCCTCACTTCCCTGACTATTCTTACTTGATAATGATTTCTGCAAAGCCATCTGACTTTTTTCTGGCCGGAAAAATGAACCCGGTTTCTTGAGAAGTTTTTTCTCAGAGTATGATGAAGAATGAGTCACTACATTCCTCTTAGCAGTATCTTCAGTCCTTGAACCCTTTCTACTTCCCTCAGCTTTGCGGTGATCAAAATTGTCTAAAGCTCCGCCCAACCTCTTCTTCTTGTTTACCATCACCTTCAAAACACCATTTTTCCCCTGAACTCTAATGGGTTGATCGGAATGACTCATTAATTTATCTCCTAAAAAGGATGGAGGAAGCTGTTTTCCATCCCTACTCATCTTAACTCTAGTATTGTCGACACAACCTCCCAAATTCAAGCCACTCGTCCGGTCATAGTATAAATTCTTTCTCTTGCCAATGCCATGTCTACTTGACCCGGTTTCATATTCCCTATCAATTGCACTACGGGCCATGTCCATTGGTCCCAAAAACCTTCTTCCCTCAACTTCGATTCCACTGCCATTGGACCGTTTCCTCCGTATCCTTTCCCCATCAACCCCATCATACTCATCAAACTCAAATACATCCAACTTACCTCTCTTTCCATCGCTCTCATCAAAACCATTCTTACCAATCATCCCCTTTTCATAATGCCTACTATGCTCCAACCTACCCTTGTTTCTACCAATTCCACTCTCGTCTACAACACCCTTTTCAAAAGCAGATAAACCATTACAAACCCTTACAGTTTCGGGTCCAACCCTTCTACGAGGAACAGGCACAAGCTCATCGCTCGAGCCAGAATCGCTCAAAACCAACCTCGACCTCTTCTTCTTATTCTGCTTCTTTGACTCGAAAACCTTTCTAGAACTCGCCGAACCAACCCCGCTTACTCCATCCACAGTTTTCTTCCGAACAATTAAACAACCTGAAGAGTTCCTGTTCTTCACTACAAGCCCCGAAGGACGACCAGATCTCAGTCCCTCTTCCATCTACATCCAATACACAAAAAAAAGGTCCTAAATCCCAAAATTTTCCTTCGAATTGATACCGGATAAATCAATTGAAACCCTAATCCTCTCTCCCCAAAAAAAAAAACTAACAGAACCAGATCTGAAACGAAGAAATCCGAATGCTTATAATCCGTTTGACAACAACCAAAACCTCACCCTCCAGTAGAAAGATTCGGAAAAGCGTACCTATTTTTGGAAAGCCCTAAGATTCCTTCGCCCGTAATTCACCTCTGGGAAGGTCCGATCAGTGACGCCATTCTCCGGCGAAAGTGGGCGGAGAGATTGAGGATTTGGCTGGAGATGTTACTTTATGAAAACCAAACCATTGTGCTCTGTCTCTTTCTATATATTTTGCTCACTATTTATTTTGTGTATTTTCTCCATTGTTTCCTCTACATTTTAATGTGTATATATATAATTTTTTTTTCTTAATTACTATTTCTTTTAATTTTTTTTATTTTTTCTCTGTTTTCCCTCCAAATCTGGGAATTCGAGGCTCGACAGGACTGTTAGTCAACGGCCTCGATCAATCCACGTCGGACTGTCCGATTTATTGCGGGCTTGGACGGTAACGTGGCAAGATCAAGCGGGTTATGAACTAGGTAGGTATCTGTTTTAGCAGTTTGGTTGGCCGTACTGCTTCGCTAAAGAATACCGATTCTTCCAGCTAACGACGAATATACCGTGCACGCGTGGAAAGACAGCGCGTGAAGTAACGGGTTTCTATTGAGACAATGGGATCTGGCATGGATTTGAGGAAGAGAACCGAGGCTCTACCACAGCCCCCATGTTGATGAGCTCAGCCCCCCATGATTGTTACCGTTTTGGTGGCCGACTTTCACGAATTTATTCTCAGGGAGGTATATTTTCTTTGTTCCTTGTTTTTCCCGTTCTGAGTTTTGACAGCTCCGGACCACTGCTACGGTCGTTTTTTTCCTTTTCTGCATGGTCCAATGTATTCAAACAAAAAGCACATGACATCATTTAATGCATTAGTTGTTAACACAATTGAGCTGGTTGTCAAGAACTTGATACAGACCCAATTGGAACTTACGAAAGAGGAGAAGAAACAAAACAGATGAGAGAAAATGAATCTGTGTAATCGACTGAATTGCATTGAAGGAATAATATGCAACTGTATTTATACTAAGATATTAACTTAATAACTGAATTAACAGAAATCATCTCTTATTCTCTTCTTTGATTTTTTTCTCTTTTGACTTTAATTTCATATTCTCAATGTATAACCTTGGTCCCCCCCCCCCTCCCCTTTCCAAATTCCAACTATGCACAATTGAACTCTTGTCAGCCACATTTTTAATTGCTTCCAAATCAGCAAAGCGAATAAGAAGAGAACTCTTCCCCATTTTTAAGAGCACCAATAGTGAAATCAACTCAGCTAAATTAATTAATTGCATAAAAATTGATTGCAATTGACTCAATATATATACAGTATTTTTAACTAAAGTTATTTTTATTGGTCAAACTGGCTAGTCCAAGTTGCTGGCCAAATCTTATATTTGGCATAAAAAACTACTCTTCCCGCATGCTATTCATCCCGCATGAAGCTCCACGACTCCAACCAAAGATAGTTTCTCAAAAGCATGAAGCTCCACCATTTTGACCAATCCAGCAGCTGCAACTGAACGCCTCCTGATAAATCATGCTGTTGATATCTCTCATCGTTGCCGCTGAACGCCTCCTCCTGATAAGCCACCCCATCTCTTGAAGATACTGCATTTTTTTCACTAATAGAATCTAATCGACAGAGAGACTGATATTTCCTTCCACAAGAGAGAGAGAGAGTGAAGTTTGGTTTTTGAATTTGATTATGATTGTTATATATAGTCTCTCTGTGTCTTGTAGCGGTAAAGCTCGAATACTTGGTTGGTTTTTCAAACATGGGGCAGCTTCCTCTTCATCTAGGCTGAGGATTCTCCTGTATATTTTTCCTAGGTTTTCTTTAATGATTTTGACCGTTTGGCATTTGTTTGTTCGTTACAAAACAAAAATGAGCAGTGACTATCTCTAATTTTGAGATATTATTTTCTGGTCCGGTGTTTTGAAAGTGAGTGGAAGAGAGTTTTTACAACTCCCTGTTTGTTTTAACAACTCATTATAACTTATTTTATCTAATCATTAAAATTTTTAAAAATTTTCACACAAAATAAAATAAACAATTTAATTTTTTTAAATATTAAAATAAAAATAATATTAAAAAAATATATTCTAATAATATTTTATTCAATTTTTAATTTTAATCTCAATTCATCTCTTCTATTAAAACAAACAGAGACAAATATCCTTCTGTTGTTTGATTGCTGATTTTGGAAGCATTGCTGGGTTATCATTTTGCCGAGGAGAAAGACATTTGAAGCTATGGTTGGTCGCTGATTTTTACAAGCATTTCCGAGTTACAGCTTTGAGAGAAAGAGAGGTTTGAAGAAGAATAAATATTCAAATTACAATTAAAATTAAAATTAAAATAAATAAAAATATTAAAATTAATATTTTAATAAAATAATGATAGATTTGAAGAATTTGTTATTTAGTATTGTTGAAAAGTGACTAGCTAAATTTATAAAAATAAATTTTCTAGTCAAATTTTGGCCAAACTTTGACTAGACCACTACTAATGTTACAAGTATCAATATCAGAATTAGGTAGAGAATGTTGAATGTTGGCTAAAACAAAAAAAGGCTCAAGAGGACTCGGAGGAGTGTACATCACTTGCATGTTAATGCGGTTGAATGAATGCGCATTCTCACAATCTTTGTTTTTTTTTTGTCTGATATATCAGATTCTCACAGCATAAGTAGACAGATTTCGGAGTTCTATAATCAGAGCATATTAAGTCTCAAAAATGAAGCCAAATGCTTAGAAGTATAGCTAGCAGAATAAAAAGAATAAACATCCTCTGGGATCCAGCTATTGCATTACTGAATATGCAAGGCGTAATCTTAATAATCTCACTTCTTCTTTCCGCCCTTGGCAGCATCACCAGCCTTGGTCTGCACACATGAGACATAGCAACAATTGGAGAAGATAGAGAAAGTCCAATCACAGTGCGAGAGAGAGAAAAAGAGAGGGAGTGTCGAATTTCAAAGGTGGCTTCATTACCTTCTTTACACCTCGGATTTTCTTGGCCCTGTTTTTCCTTTCCTTTAACTGCTTCCTTGACTTTTCCACCTTGGTATCTAGTCCATTCTGCCATCACAAGCAATAATTATTCAGCAGAATATAAATACAAAACAATGCACTGCATATATCAACTCATGGACCGAAGATTTGTGGGACCAAATTTTATATGCTAAGAGATAATAAATTTATGTGCAGAACTATACTGCCATTTGTTCTTCCTCCTGACCACACAAGGCAGCTACATTTGAATCTAACACAACATTATAAGAGCCTGGCATGTCTGACTGAACCACGTTTACTTGCACATGACAAATTTCTCTCTTTACATCCGCAATTAAAAAAGATAATCCAAAAATGAGTCAGCACTACTGAGCGTGTTAAATTTGATAAAATCTTCTATGAAGAGAACTCGTAGCTGAGGATTCAAAGACATCTTCCGCATCATGTCACCAGAAAGGAACTTGGATAACATAGAGAATTACTATCTAAATATGCATCCTTCTTGCAGCACAGTAAGGAAGGAAATCTGGAGCCAAAGTTTCTTATAAAGGAACATATCATGCAACTTAACAACTGCATATAAATACTAACTCAACTCTTATTTCTTCTCTCTTTTTTTCCCCTCGGCAAGAACTCAACACAACTCAATTGCACAGGTATATATTTTTACCTATGTAATTGTAAATTTCCACATACCTCTTTTCACTCCCTCAACCTGAATTAACAACTCTTTCTCACCATTACATTAACCGATCTCCATTGCACATGATGAAACCATCCTAAGCGACTCCCTGGGTTTTCATCAATAGGAGCCACCCCAACCTTTGTACAGATGACTCTCTTTCTTATCTAATCTTCCTTGACGTTCCTTATCATCCATCTTAACACTCTCATTTCGGCTAAATTTGTTTTGTGAACGTGCTGCTTTTTAATAGTCCAATATTTCCATTCTGAATCTTTTCTAATATTTCCCGTGGTTGTATATCTAAGCCTATAATAGCACTTGGTCTGTTAAATTTTGTACATAGTCAATCCAAAGCCTAAAGAAAGGAGTCTTGTGCCAGTTCAAATTCAGCTAAGCACAGCAATTCACTGAACCGATGTTAACCTTCATGAATGGGTTCATTACAATAGACCATAATAAGCTAAATACTAAAGGACAAACAAGGATGCGCCAAACAATAAGTCCTAACAATTGATGGAATTTAACACACTTGTCAAGACCAGAGCGTTATAAGAACCTCCATACAAAATAAAAGGCATAAGGGAACTTGAATATCAAGAAAATGCAAGCAACAGTAGTCCGTGTGCAACAATCATTAACGTCTGCTCGTTTATTGGGCCACACATGACACATCTGAGATAACTAGCAGTCAACTAATGATTTAAGGGAAACAGCTGATTGCTGCTGACTCATGATAAAATCAACAGCTGGCTGCCATTGTCACTAGCAGACTTTTGGACATAGTTAAATAATGATTTAATGTTTCTCCTTTGAATTTATCATATCATGTGGGAAGGAGGGGAAGGGACTAAACATTCTAAGCTAGATTCTCCCACAATTTCTCTGGTACTTTTACTTTCTCCAGTCATACCAACATCACTTGCAATAACTTTGAACAACCTTGGATCTTCTTATTTTACAATAAATCATTTTTTTTATAAGTAAAAATATTATATATATATATATATATATCAATAGGAGTAACCAAGTACACTGGATGTATACAAAAAAACACCTAGCCCATACAAGAGAGCTCCTAATGACCCAAAAAGCCCACGAAAATTAGAAATCTATCCGAAATACACCAAGCCCAAATTGGAATAGAACACACCTCCCAACCCAACCCCTTGTTTCCCTTAAGACTAATACTCCTCCCAAAACTACCTCTACGAGGACGTCTTCAGAAAGCCCTCCCTTTAGTCTTCTCTTGACTTGAACTACCTCTCTTAGCGTCGTAGTTGATTGCCCAAGAAAAGACGCTTTAACTCCTTGCTTTTCTTAAAAATTGATTCGGTTTCAAGCGAGTGACCTGCCTCAATCGTAGTGAGTAGTGCTTTAAATTGGTCTTCACATCCTCTATGTGAAAGCCCCACAATATGTTGAATCTCGTAAACCTTATGCAAAACCCAATTCAATGGTGAATCCGCTATATTGTTTATCGGAGGGAGAGAAACTAGGGGAACAACATTATCCCCAGATACAATTCCCAACTGCACTCCCGACCCTAGACATTCCTCCTCACAAGGCACCAACGACAAACACATAATTTCCTCCCTGCCATATTCTACATTCAAATCCCGAACCTCCTCAACAACTATATTGTTGTTGTCCAATGTTGTTGTCACCATTAAAGATACCTTCACCTCCGGCATAGGTGTCATCATTCCATCGACGAGGACATTGCTTATAGTTATAGGTGCCCCACCCCCCGACAATCCTTTATGTGCCACTTTGTTAGACCCTATTGCTCCCTCAGGAGGCATAGACAGGTAGGGGAAGCACTACCTTATGTTACCACATTTTCATCTTTTATGCAACTTGGCCCTATCTTGCACCATGCCTAAGTTGTTCACAATTCAAACCCTATCCCTGTAAAAGTCTAATCATTCATCCTACCTTTCTATATTGGTAAGCTCCACACTGTTCTTGCAAGGGAGAAAGTTCTATTTGAACTAGAACTAAGGGTGGCAAATCGTGTTAATGGGTCGTATTCGTGATGTGTCAGGTCGTGTACATTATACGATATGGGTCAACCCGAACACGACCCATTAAGCTTAATGGGTCAGATTTCCAAACCCTAACACAATCCATTAAAATAACAAGTTGACACAACACGGCCCGACCCGTTTAGACCCGTTATGAATTAATTAAAAATATATCGACTCAACACGACCCGTTTCAACCCGTTTGTATAAAGGGGTTGAATTGACCCAAATAATTAATTTGACCTAATTAGCATAATTTCACATAAAAGTTAAAATCACAATATCTCCCAAAAATATAAAACTAACTACATAAGTCTAAAATTACAATCCAAATAATAAAAACACCAAAATTACAATCTAATGGAAGTGTGGGAGACGGTTGTGACTCATGAGAACTAACTCAACTGAAAACTGAGAAAGAGTTAGGAAATACGAATATGGTTAGAGTATTTTTTATTTTATGTTAAAAAGGACATAATTGTAATTTTGGGATAAAAAATTTAACGTGTCACTGACGGATTAAACGGGTTGACCCGTTAGTGACCCATTAATGAATAGTGTCTTAACGGGTCAACCTGTTTTGACCCGAACCCGTTAACATCAAACCCAAGCCTGCTAATTTTGTGTCGTGTTCATGTTGGGTTAACGGGTCGTGTCACATATTGCCACCCCTAACTAGAACACATTGGCCTCACCCAAAACCTTTTGGGCTGAACAACATCAATATGACATCTTAAAGGTCCAATTCACTCACCAATAGAAAAAAAAGTGGGCAGTCTTTAATCAATACATTAATGTCTATAAGAATCCAAAGCATTTGTATTTCAAAGTTTACCAATTAAACCCTTGCAGTGGCAGTGGTTGTTTTCTTCCGACCCATTCCCGTCTCGCCAAATCACCTTAATCTATTTTGAGCTAATCTATGCAGCTAAGCCTGCCTTAAAATATGAACAATATGTTCCACATATTTTATAAACATCCAATCAAGGAATATCAGTTAATTACACGTAAAAGCCGGTATGAAATATGAGATTACCCTGATAAGCCTGTACTTGGGCTCATATTTCTTTGCATTCTCAACTGAATCATAAATCAGCCCGAACCCAGTTGACTTCCCACCTCCAAAATGAGTACGGAACTTGAATACAAATATGGAATTCGAGTCTTTCACCTCGTAAAGCCTTGACAATTTATCTTTAAGCTCGGCCTTCATTAAAATTGAAAACCCCACTCGAGTAAATACAAATGGAAAACAAAAACACAACAATTTAAACACGAAGAAGCGGAAGTTATATGCAAATATACAATGGAAATTCAAAAGGCCATACCTTCGAAACATTGGGCCTCCCGGGATGCAGAACATCAATGACCTGCGTCAAATACAGAGTGCAATTGTAGCTGTAATAGCTTTTTGACACAAATCATTTAGTATGAAAGAAACCTTACCCCAGTTGTGTTTGTATTCAAAGAGTGAAATTGTTTGTTTTCGGATTTTCCAAAATCTTCCCAGCAATCAAACAGATCGAAAGAGAGTGTTATTATATGGAACGAGTTTGAATACTATAACTCACGAATTGCTTCCTGGAAAGGAGCCTGTTGGTCATGAACTTCCTTGTCCGAATAGTCACCGCCTTGTCCGCCATTGTTCTGAAGAAAAGCAGAAAAGCCTCTTATTATAAAACACATGCATACATCATACACAAGACGATTACGCAAGTGTTGGAGACCCTAATTAATGGAGGAGGAGCAAGTTGAGCAACGTACTATGGTAGTTGCTTTCGCTTTTGGTCTACTTGGCAATGGCGCCGGCGCTGTTAAGTGAAGCTGCGTTTGAAAGAGGGAAAAGAAACCAGATGGTATTATTAGGGTTTAAGGTAGAGTGAAATGCCTTCGGCTCTGTTTGGCTTCTCGGGGAGTTACGCTCCAGCTGCGGACTGGGGTTGTCCAGGTTTGAGCTTTGAGAAATATTTTCACGGAAAAAGAAATACAAAAACAAATTTATAAATTAATGTAATTTATCAAATTATAAGATTATTTTTATTAATTTATTTTTTTAAAAAACTTGGAGTACTGCTAGAGCTATCGCTGGCGGCTCCCGCTAAGAGCTATCGCTGGCTCTAGCATTTGTTTTTTGATGTGTTTTTTT
The DNA here is from genome assembly GCF_001411555.2 of Juglans regia. Lineage (NCBI taxonomy): Eukaryota > Viridiplantae > Streptophyta > Magnoliopsida > Fagales > Juglandaceae > Juglans > Juglans regia. Next base: position 36,926,619 of record NC_049907.1, on the reverse strand, counting down.
TTAAAATTATTTTTTATAAAAAAAATTTTAATACTTTTTAATATTTAAAAAATAAATTTAAAATATTATTAAAAAACATTTCCTTTATCATAAAGTAAAAAAAAATTATTAAAAAATATTTCATTAATCACGAAGTAAAATAAAAAAAATAATTTTTTATTTTACTTCGTGATTAAGAAAGTATTTTTTAATGATATTATAATTTTTTTATTTTTTTAAAATATTTAAAATTGTTAAAAAAACTTATATAAAAAAAATTAAAAAAACACATAAAAAAAATACATTAATACAAGCGGTAGCCCCCAACAAGAGCTGAGAGCGAGACGCTTAACATTTTCCAAAAACTTTTATGACAATAGTACTTCTTGTGAACTTTAGTATTGAATAAGAACGGGTGTTAATTTTTTTTTTTTAAATATCTGCACAATAATTCTTGGCACCTATGAATTTGGCTCACTTATTTTGAATTAACCCATTCCATTTTATATCAATTTTAATTTCATTTTTAGATAAAAATAGGATATTTTTTCATATGGAAATCTTATAAGCTTGAAGTTTCAACATATTTTCTATTAACTAAAATGAACATTATGAAGGAAGAAAATCCTTTATATTGGGCCAAGAGCAAGGCCCAAGTTACAACCTACATTTGAGGTCTGGGTGGAACTGGGCCGAAGACATGAGCTAGATTAGAGCTCAGGTGTACAGTAGTACTTAGGTCAGGGCTCGGGTATGATGCCCGGATTGGATCTTGATCATAACAGGAAGTACATGCAAGACTTAAGAGGGAAGAAACCTAGCATTCGGTGTCAGACGAAATGGCTTGTGACTATTTACACACAGCCTTAATGAAAGACATGCCGCATTCAATGCGGTCCAAAGAAGAAGGCATGTTGCATTCAATGCAGCCCAGAGCAAGAGGCGTGCCGCATTCAATACGGCCCAAGGCCCGAGCAATACCCAGCCACCTTGAGCACTTTATAACTCGGCAAGGTGACGCCACAGAGGTAGCTCAGCGAATCGAGAGCACAAACATATTATCTCCTACTATGCAACACCTCATTATCGTGGAGACCAAGTCGGTGACTATAAATAAGACAATACTAGTCGCAAGTGAGGTAATCAATCACTATCACCTTACATTCTCGTCTCCATTACTGTTTATTATCTCCATCACCATCACTGACTTAAACATCGGAGGATCAATGGACCCCGAGGTCCCCCCTTAGTTACTGTGCAGGTGATCACTCGAATACTGCCAGCGTGAAGTTGCCCAAGCCCTCGAAACATGACATCAACAGTGGCACCGTCTGTGGGATCTTTGTTGTCCCATAACGAGAGTGTCCTTTGTATGCCGGCAACAACCCGCTCTTAGCATTCGTAGTGTGAAACGGTGCAGTCCGAAGCAATGGAAGCAAGATTCAATGAAAAAAATGAAGCAATACATAAACTCATGGCGGACATGGAGACCCTTCGACAAGAGAACATCGCTTTACGAAGGAATGATGAAGAACCCGAGGTAGACCAACAGAGTCATCACTCCGGAGTCCATCCTCATCCTAATGCAACCACCACAGATGAAGAACGACGTAGGGTCAATATGCAAATCCAAATGGAGGTGGCAAAGCAAATAGGCCAACCCTCCATGGTAGACCAACTGCCCACCAATGCTAAACTGTCGTATAGTATTGGGATTTTGGCAGTACCTATACCTTTAAAATTTAAAGTTCCTTAGATGGACGCATACGATGGGTCAAAGGATTCGTTAGAACACCTGGAGACCTTCAAGGCCCACATGACTCTCCATGGCTTCCCTAGCGAAGTGGCATGCAGGGCTTTCCCCCTCACTCTAAAGGGTGTAGCACGAGTGTGGTTCAGTTCCCTACAGCCCGGGACAGTGGATAGTTTCAACGAACTAGCACGTATGTTCTTAACACAATTCATAGTCAGCCGAACAAGGATAAGGCCAGCGGCCTATTTGTTGACTATTAAGCAAAGAGACGACAAGAGCCTCAAGTCATACCTCTCTCGGTTTAACAAGGAACAAATTATAACGGACGACCAAAACGAAAAGATCACTCTGGCCACACTATTAGGAGGGATCTGGCCTCGTAATCCCTTTATGACAGAAGTCGCCCAGAAGACCCCAGCAACCTGAGGGAGTTTATGGACTGCACTGATGGTTACATAAATGGAGAAGATACGCTCCAAGCGTTATCTACCCCCAGAAAGAATGACTTGGAGAGGGCAGATAAGAAGACAATAAATTGACATCAAGGGTCGAACCAGGGGGCCTACAAGAAGAGGTTTTACGAAACTAAGGGCAAAAGAAAACCCGGCCCTCGTATACACCCTAACCTAATGGTTGAAGCTAAGGAGGACTTGAATCCGCGAGAAGAGCAAAGACAAAGTTCGTCGCGCCCCAAATATTGTTCCTTCCATAGGAGCAATGGACATAACACGCAAGATTACTATACAGGAGGAGAAGGTTTGACGGCCCAGAAATTCGTGCTAACCAATATGAAGACGAGAGGGATGAGTCACAACAAGACTACCGTCCCTACTCATGGAGAAACCAGGATCGAAGCCCTATTCGGAGGAACCAAAGTCCAATTCGCAGGAATTACAGCCCGACCTGCAAAGATCAGAACCCTACTCGGAGGAGTAATAGGAGCCTTGAAAGAAGAAGAACCGCGAACCCTCACGGAGAAAACCCACGTCAAAGGGACTCGAGAAGAGAAGAACCTCCCATAGGCGAAATCAGCACCATAGCTGGGGGATATGTAGGGGGAACGACTTCCTTGGCACGAAATGTCCATGCAAGAAGGGCTAGGTATGAAGAAGTATTCTCCGCCCATAGACCATCCTATAACAACAGGGGTCAAACCGGAGAATATCTCATAACTTTCAGCGAAAAAGAAGGAGAAGGTTTGTTGGGCCCCTATGATGATGCACTGGTAGTAACAGTACAAATAGCCAACTATCGGACCAAAAGAGTATTGATTAACAACAGCAACTCCGCCAACATCCTTTTCTGTGAAGCTTTCATTAAAATGGGAATCACTCCTGATTAGTTGCGGCCAGCACCTATGCCCCTCAAAGGCTTCACAGGGGACACATCTAGCCAATTGGAGCAATCACTCTATATGTGTTGGAGGGAACAACTCCCAAAACATCTCTCATAGTAGACTTCTTAGTAGTGTAGGCCCCGTCTTCATACAATGTAATCCTTGGAAGTCCGTCCTTGCATCAAATGAAGGCTGTAACCTCCACGTATCATCTGAAGGTAAAATTCCCAACCTTATTTGGAGTAGGAGAAATGTGTGGCGAACAGCAGACCATAAGAGACTGTTACATCTGGGAGATGAAGTCAAAGGCGATAGCTATACAAACTGTTGAGCAAGACCACGGCGAGGCAGCTAGGCCTCCACCTTCGGCTTTAACAGAGCTAGACCAAAAGGTAAGGGACAAAGAGGCACTGAGGCAGGTGCAACCCAATGAGACAGCCAGGCCTCCACCTCCGGCTTTAACAGGGCCAGACCAAGAGGTAAGGGACAAAGAGGCATCGAGGCAAGCAGACCCAACAAGGCAGCCAAGTCTCCACCCTCAGCTTTAACAGAACTAGACCGAGAAGTAAGGGACGAAGAGGGATTGAGGCAGGCGGAACCTAACGAACCGTTACTTTGGATACCAATGGATCCTGAAAAACCAGAACAGACTGTGCGAATGGGATCCAAGATGCTCACCGAGCTGAGCCGGTCTATGGAGCAGTTGCTTGTCGAACATTGTGATGTCTTCACCTGGTGGCATGAATAAATGCCAGGTATCAATAGATCGGTAATAGAGCACTGCCTCGGTGTAAATCCTAAGGCAAAAAGAGTCAAGCAAAAGCGTCGTAGTCTCAATGCGGAGAAATATGCGATCATTGCTGAAGAAGTGGAACGCCTTCTAGTTGCAGGGTTCATTCGGGAAGTTCACTATCCCAAATGGCTCTCTAACGTCATACTGGTCAAGAAGGCAAGTGGGAAATGGAGAATGTGTGTCGACTTCACTGACTTAAATAAAGCCTATCCTAAAGATAGTTCTCATCTCCTAAGGATAGACTTGATAATGGACTCAACGGCCGGGCACACCCTACTCAACTTCATGGACGCATACTTTGGCTACAATCAGATCATGATGAGCCCCGATGATGAGAAAAAAATGGCATTTATCACCGACCGATGACTTTATTGCTACAAAACAATGCCATTCGGTCTCAAGAATGTAGGAGCAACATATCAATGTCTGGTCAACCGAATGTTCAAAAACCAGATCAGGAGAAACATGGAAGTTTATGTAGATGATCTTCTGGTTAAGAGTAAGAAATCCGAACAGCATCTTGATGATATCCGGGAAGCTTTTGCAGTACTGAGAAAATACAAAATGAAGCTCAACCCGCAAAAGTGTGTTTTCGGAATCGAATTAGGAAAATTCTTGGGATTTATGGTTTTTGAACGAGGAATCGAGGCCAATCCCGAAAAAGTTAAAGCAATTGTGGATATGCCTCCACCCCGAACTTTCAATGAGGTTTAGAGACTGGCTGGGAGAGTAGCCACCCCTAGCTGCTTCATCGCGAAGTCAACCGACCGATGCCTCCCTTTCTTCAAGGTCCTGCGGAAAGCACAAGAATGGGATGAAGATTGTGGAAGGGTCTTTAGCGAGCTGAAGAATACTTGGCCCATCCACCTTTGCTCAATCAAACCACGCCAAGAAAATACCTGACTGCCTACCTGGCTGTATCGCCCAATGCGGTGTCCGTCGTATTGACTCGAGTAGAAGAACAAGTTCAACGTCCGATTTATTATGTAAGTAGAGCCTTCTAGGGAGCGGATGCTAGATACCCCCGAATGAAAATGCTAGCATTTGCATTAGTGATCACTGCCAAACGATTAAGGCGTTATTTTCAAGCTAACCCAATAAAAGTCCAAACTGATGTTCCCTTGAGAAAAATATTACAAAAACCTGATACGTCTAGTCAAATGACTAACTGAGCAATCGAGCTGAGCAAGTTTGAGATTGAGTACCTTCCACGCACCGCAATAAAGGGCTAGGTATTGGCAAATTTTCTAACCAAGTTCTTGAACTTTCCCTGGGAGATGGTCATTATGCCCCAGGGTAAGTCGTGGCAAGTCTACATCGATGGCTCATCCTGCCAAATCGGGAGAGGAGTGGGAGTACATGTAATAATGGACTCAGGAGAAAAACTGGACTACGCACTCAAGCTCAGGTTCAAAGTCACCAATAACGAAGTTGAATATGAAGCATTTTTGTCAGATCTAACAATTGCCAGATCATTGGGGGCAACTGAAGTTGAAGTGAAGGCTGATTCTCAGATAGTGGTGGGGCAAGTAACTGGACAATTTCTTACGAAATGAGAAAATTTGAAAAGGTATCTCCAATGGGTAGGAGAAGAATGGGATCTCTTCCAATATTCTACCATCCATCAGATTTCAAGAGTAGAAAACTAGGAGGCAGATCGACTAACTAAAGCTGCCTCAGGCTAAGAAGGAGTCCCACTCCCAAATCACATTGTAATTCAGACTATTGATGTAGTAGCAGTAGGGATTCGAGTATCCACTATCGAGATCCTACAACCCCCAGAATGGGCTGTGGACATTCTAAAATTTCTTCAAGAGGGAATCCTTCCTGATGATCAAGAGGAGGCACGGAAAATTAGGAACCAACCGGCTTGGTTCACTTTGGTGGAAGGAGTCCTATACAAAAGAAGCTACGCCGAACCTCTATTAAGATGTATCTCCTTCGAACAAGCCCAATATGTGCTAGCAGAGATACATGAAGAAGTTTGTGAGAACCATGCTAGTGGAAGGGCACTAGCAGCGCGAATTGCCGGAGCAGGGTATTATTGACTTAACTCTCACAGAGATGCTAACGAGTTCACCAGAAAATGTCTCAAGTGCCAGGAAAAAGCTTCCATTCCTCATTGCCCCCAAAAAAACTCACTTCTGTCACCTCCCCATGGCCCTTTGCATAATGGGGGTTATTGGCCCCCTCCCTGCGGGCAAAGGAGGGGTGAAGTTTGTTGTGGTAGCAGTTGACTATTTCATAAAATGGGTGGAAGCGAAAACTCTAGCAACGATTACGATTCGAGAAATTACAAATTTTCTCTGCAAGTCTATAGTATGCCGCTTCTAGATCTCCCAAACCTTCGTTTCGGACAATGAGAGATTGTTCGATTGCTCCCATTATCGAAAGTGGTGCTCGGAGCTCAGATTCAAGACTAAGTACTCATCACCCCCAGGCCCATGAGCAAGTAAAAGCAACCAACAAAACATTGCTCAACATCTTGAAAAAGAAACTAGGAAGCTAGAAGGGGGAATGGGTTGAAAAACTTCCCAGCACATTGTGGGTATATCGGACGTCAGTAAGAACTCCTACAGAGGAGACTCATTTCTCCCTCGTCTATGGACCTAAAGCCATGATACTAGCTGAAGTGGTGGTGCCCACATATCGTGTACAACATTACGATCCGGATGGCAATAACGAGAGATTAGGAGAGAACTCGGACTTCTTGGAAGAAAGGCGGGAGGAAGCAGTAAGTCGAGTAGCAGCCAACAAACGGAGAGTTAAACAGTATTTTAACAAACGGGTTCGGCCCCGCAACTTCAAAGTGGGGGACATAGTATTGAAACAAACAGGAGTTACTACTCAGGATGAAGATAACCTAGGCCCCAAGTGGGAAGGGCCGGGTAACAGCAACTGGAAGACCTGGTTCTTATCGACTTAAGAACAACGAAGGATACGAGTTGCCACACCCATGGAATGCCGAACACCTAAGGAAGTATTTTGTATGAGAAATCCAAGCCAAGTTCAAATGATGTAAGACTGTGATTAGTTGAAATTTTATGGACTAATTTCGAATGTTGCATTATTGTGTCTCTTATAAACAACCTAAATCAAATAAGCCCGGTATCGAGATTGGCCACGAAGTATAAAGCACAGGAATCGAGCCATGAGTTTTGACCTGCTAATAGATATTCTCAACGCAATCTAAATGAATTTTCGAGCTTCATGCAAGGATGCAAAAACGATATGTTGGTGAGGAAGCAGGTCCCTTGGGCCTGCCAACCTATAAGGGCCAATCCACGAAGTATAGAAGCATAGGAACCGAGCCCCTAACAAAGAAGAATCGTCGGTGCTAATCCTTTATTGAAGAATAATGTCTCTCCAAAATAGTGAAGCATTTTTCGACAGAGTAAGATGGGAAGCTACAGATGTTCCCATCAAGATGGGAAGCATTTCGTGGTAATCTTTTGAGCCGCTTAGAACAATTTGAAAGGCCACGTAATTGGCCATAATTAAACGCCAAGCATTAGGGTTGAGTTGCGCCAGAGCAAGTTTTAGGAAATCCATAATGTCATACACTGGATGGAAAAATGGCAGATGCAGTCCAATGGAAAACATGTGAAGGTAAATGGCCACCTTTTTCGATAGACCCTCCTCGTCCACCATTGTAACCCGAGGTTGTGGGAGTTCCAGAACAGTTCCAGTTCTAGCAGGAATGGGGAACTCTTTGCAGAACAAACGAAGTTCGTTACTAGTCATAACTGACGTCCACCGTTTCCAAACATAATAACTGAATCGAGAGCCGCTCGCGCGTCGTTTAGTCATGGTGAGAGTAGACGGAAGAATTGGAGAAACTTTAAGGGTTCAGAAAAGCAAAGGAAGAGGACAAGACGAAGACGAAAGGGAAGAAAGAGAGGAAGGAATGAGGAAGAAGAAATAAATAGGAATGTCGTGATGGAACGGTTAGATATTCGAAATGATGGCATGAGATTCAAAGGGACGCCTCGGCTATAGGGATACGGATTGACGTTTACCAACTGCACATGTACGTTGAACGAACCAATCCCGGGCAACGTTGGCACGCCAGAAAGCAACCTTAATTAATGGGAACGGCGTTAATAATTATGGAGAGATCGGTTTACATCAACAATTAATGGGCGAGTGCGCATTCACCTTTTTAGTGTTACCAGGTCAGAAAAGAAGTCTTAGAATTTTCAGTCCACAAGTGTGCTAAAAATTCGTGGGGTATTGTGAAGGGAGAATATCCCTTACATTGGGCTAAGAGCAAGGCCCAGGTTACAACCTAGATATGAGGTCTGGGTGGAACTGGGCTGAAGACATGGGCCAGATTAGAGCTCAGGTGCATAGTAGTACTTGGGCCAGGGCTTGGGTATGATGCCCAGGTCGGATCTTGATCATAATAGGAAGTACATGCAAGACTTAAGAGGGAAGGAACCTAGCATTCGGTGTCAGATGAAAGAGCTTGTGACGGTTTACACCCATCATTAATGAAAGATATGCCGCATCCATTGCGGTTCAGAGTAGAAGGCATATCGCATTCAATGCGTCCCAAAGCAGAATGCATGTCGCATTCAATGCGGCCCAAGGCCCAAGCAATACCAAGCCACCCTGAGCACTTTATAGCTTGGCGAGGTGACGCCATAAGGGTAGTTCGGAGAATCGACAACACAAACATATTATCTCCTGCTATGCAATACCCCACTATCGTGGAGACCAGGTAGGTAACTATAAATAAGACAATACTAGCCGCAAGTGAGGTAATCAATCGCTATCACCTTACATTCTCGTCTCCATTACTGTTTATCATCTCCATCACCATCATTGACTTAAGCATCGAAGTATCAATGGACCCCGAGGTCCCCCCTTAATTACTGTGCAGGCGATCGCTCGAATACTGCCGACGTGAAATTGTCCAGGCCCATGAAACACAACATCAACAAACATAATTTATAATGAAAAGGACTAATCGAAAACCTATATTAGTATATGCAGTTATTTTAAAAAAAAATTACATTTTCTTATAACTTTATTAGTGTTATTGACTGTGAAATAGATAAAATATGCACAACCCAAAGTAAACCAGGCCGGCCTAAGGGGGAGGTATTTCCACTAGAAAGCAAAGGAAGGGAGATGAATGAGAGACAAGAAAAAAGAGAAGGTGTTAGGATGAAGGGAAGGGGGACACGGAAAGGAAAAGAAGAAAATGGAAAGGAAATGAAGATGTCAGACACGCAAGGGATTGCAGCAAATCCTCACCACTCTCTAGGGGCACGCAAAAAGATGGGGCATATAAAAGGAAATGGCCAAAAGATTTCAGGGGGACTTCTGGGACTTCGACCACTTCTTCAACCTCATGACAAAAGCTCCAACAACAAGAGACCTCTACCAGAAAAATAGAACTCTAATCACCATTGTACAGAGAGTATGAAAGACAATGAGAGATTGTAAATAATCATATTATAGTGGACTCTCATACCTCGAAAAATACCCTTGGGCGAAGGCAATATGCTGAACCACATAAATCAGAGCATCCATTTCACTTTTACATTCTCAGTATTTATTTTTCATTCACTGCTATGAACCTACGCACAGCTGCACTGGACCAAGGCGGGGGCTCCAGACTACACCGATTAAGGCCCAAATCGTTATAGCGGGTCGGGAATGACTCTTTCTCCTTTTTCAAACTGTTGTGCGATTTTTGGTATTGACAGTTGACATCGTCTATGGGATTTGAGTTACTTTTTACACCAGATGAGGAAAAATGACGATTTTCAGCGTCCTAAATCATCTCAGACTGAGGAGATAAACTTTTCTACATATAAGTATTTTCAATTCCTCCACTCTTACTTTTATTGGTGACACTGTCACTAAAATCGGGCGAGAGATCATTCCCCCACCCATGTGGTTAGTGATGTTGTGTACTAAAAGTGCACAGTGTGCAAAACACTCACATCCAAAAGGCCAGGAAGATGAACTATTCAACTACTTGAGTTGCAAGTGCATTGCGTAAAAAGAGATAGAATGAGATACACTGAAGGCACACATTGGCACAGACCAAGTGTGCAATGGTACAACGTGGTGGCCGTGCATGGCATGAATAGTGCCACGCACGTCCCGCCGCTAGCCCAGGAGTGTGGACCACAGGCGATTTTTTATGGCAGCCATGACAGCCCCCTCCCATGGGGGTCTTGAATAGTGTTATTCAGTGTGCACCTCTCCTTGCACATGGGATTGATGCTTGGCCCAACAATGGCGTGATCGGGAAGGAGCGCCGGAGGCCACCCTGTGGCCCGCCGACGTTGTCTATCTCTACTGAAGAGATCCTTGACCACTGTGGTGGGCAAACGGCCGCCTGTGGCCATGCACGAACGGGCATCATGGGTACAGTGAGCTCACGACAGACTACCATGAGCCCATTGTTCCCGTCGTCGGTTACTGCTTGGATCGTCGGCGTCTTCAACTGACTGAGGAATGGTAGTCCTCGACCACCACGACAGACCCACAGTGGTCCTCGGCACACACTCCATACATGGGAGGCTCACGAAAATCTCACGGCAGGCGTCGTGAGCCCCTAGCTCACGCCAGCGATCTCCACTTGGAACGGCGACGTCTTTTGACGACTAAGGGGTGGTCCCTGACCCACCATGGCTTAACTCGGTGGTCCCTCGGCCACGCACCCAGTGCACAAGACTCCTCGGCCAGCTCACGACAAACTGCCGTGAGCCACCATGAGGCCACCGACACCTTTTGAAGATGTCATTGAGGTCCCAGACCATGACGGCTGACCCAACCAGTTCCTTTGGCCACACACCCAGTGCACGAACTATGCACTAGACTCCTCACCCACGACCATGCACCACTGCTAGAGAACTCCTCGCCCACGGCCATGTACCATGCCCTTGACTCCTTGCCCACAGATTCACCTTCGTCGGCCAGACTCCTCACCCATGAAGAATCAACAAAACTCCTCACCCATGACGACTCACCAGAACTCCTCACCCAGGCTGCCCAGCAACTCAACGACCAAACTCCTTGCCGGTGGTATGCTCCTCATCGCCCAAGCAGTCCAGCGACTCCTCGCCCAAGCTCAGCCATGCAAACTACTCAGCTAGTGCACATCTTAGTAACCACTGACGGGCTAACAAATGGCCATGCACTCAACTAACATCTTAGCAACTTAGTGGTGACCACCTCTCACTCCGACAACCACTTCCTCAGGCATGGGCTGCCCAAAATTAAAAAAATAATATATATATATATATATATATATAAGCTTGAATGGAAAGGATGAAGGGCATGAAGAGAAGGAAACCATTGAAGTAAACATTTTCAGTTGAACAAAATCAACTTCAGCAACTAAGACTCACTGGTTTGTCTCTCTCAAGATTTGTGTGAATTTTATTTCTGCTAACAAAATTGATTCTTATAGCTCGAAACATCGACTACACAGCCTCGCTCAGACATCCTTGTTTGTTTCCATCAGAATTGATTTCTCGAAATTAACATACATTCGGGCAAACCCGTATCTATGTCACCACCGAAACAAGGCGACTCACGGGCAATGCCAAGGCGTCCTAAAATTTCTCTACGATCCAATGGGACAATTCAGGTGCACAAACATCACACTTGTGATTGAAAATTGTTTACGTTAATCGTTTCGATTTCCATAGCTTAGTTAAGCACCCCAACTATCTACACCGACTCCTAAACTTCCATCGGGGAGAAGACTAGGGGAGCCAAGCATCGTGTCTCCATGGGATTTTCTCATCCCTTGCTCGGGGTAAAAAAAAAAAAAACTAGTGAACCGATAAACCAGATCGGACCTAACCGAACTGTTGAGTTTGGTCCGGTACCAGAACGAACCCGGTACCGGTTCTATTTTTCTCAAAATCAGTTGAAATTGGTTCTGTTCTGATTTTCCTTTTTCTAACATCGGACCAGACCGATTCATATATATATATATATATTAATTTTTATATTGTATAAAGTAATTTTGTATTATATGATAAATTACTAATTAATATAATTTTAAATTTTAAAATCCTATATAAATAACTATATATTATCACTATAGTCTATTGTATTTTGTATTAGTAATTATATTAATACTATATCACTATATTATATATTATAATATATATCACTATATTATATATTATAATATATATATATATATACTATATATTATACCAAAAAAATGGACCGAACTAGACCAGAACCTAAAAAATCGGAAGTACCGGTTTAGAAATGTAACTGGTGCGGTATCGGTTATTCAAATCTCAAAATTGGTATATACCAGTTTAGTTTTAAAATATGTCCAAAATCGAACTGGGCCGGACCGGTTACACCCTATCCCTTGTCTCAGTCTACGAAGTCAGCGAGAAGACTAGGGGAGCCAAACATCGTGTCCTCACTGGCTTGCCTAATCCCTTGCCTTAGTATACAAGGTTGACGAGAAGACCAGGGGAGCCAAGCACCGTGTCTTCACGGGCTTGCATCATCCATTGCCTTAGTATACAAGGTCAACAAGAAGACTAGGGGAGCCAAGCATTGTGTCTCCACGAGCTTGTCTCATCCCTTGCCTCAGTCTACGAGGTCGACAAGAAGACTAGGGTAGCCAAGCACCATATCTCGATTCTCCACGGGTTTGCCTCATCCCTTACCTCAGTCTACCAGGTCGGTGATAAGACTAGGGGAGCCAAGTACCGTGTCTCCACGGGCTTGCCTCATCCCTTGCCTCAGTCTACTAGGTCGACGAGAAGGCAAGGGGAGCCAACCACCATGTCTCCACAAGCTTGCTTCATCCCTTCCCTCAATCTACGAGGGCAGACGAGGAGAACCACAGGACAACATCACCACTAGCGAATGCCAGGTGTACACACTCGTGCCATAATCGCTGCTAGCGAGACTCCTTCGGGAATGAGTCTTTGGAGTTAACGAGCCTCTGAGCTCCATAATTACTCTGCGTAAGGTACCATCGGGAATGAGTTGATAGGCTCGACAACCACTTAAGGTAGATCCAGGGGGTCGACGAGCTCCCTGACCACTTTGCGTGGGTTACCACGTACAAACTCCAACACTAATAGCAAACTGGAAACATTAATAACAACTCACATTGGAAGGGAAAAATAAGCCAACAAAGTTGAAAACAAAAACATCGGATGAGTATATGCTCTTCGACAACAACATGCAAGTTCAGTCTTACAAACTGGTCGATCTCCATCACACCAAAGAGGAGGGTCCAGTCATTTAATTGCAGGCTTACCTCCATTTTCATAACAAGTTAATAGGCGGGAAAGGTCAGGGACTGCCCGGCCTCTTACGCGGGCAAGTCACTTGATTGGCTGACCACCCTTGTGGGCATCTTATGCGGTCGAGTACATCTCTCACGTTACTTCGTGCTTAAAAATTCTTGTCGCTTAACGCAAGAGAAACATATAACCAAGAACACACTCTCAAGATTTATTTCTCTACGAACTTTAGTGGATCATTTTGATTGCATATTTTATATTTAAAGATTCTCAAGGTCCATTTTAGAACAAACATTAAGAATCACAAGCTACTGGAAGTGATAAAATATGCACAGCCTAAACTAATGAGGAACGGGAATGGGAGATAATGAGGGAACAGGAAAAAGAGAATGTGTCAAGAGAAAGGGAAGGTCGACACGGAAAGGAAAAGAAGAAAACAAAAAGTAAAGAAATATGTCAGACACGTAAGGGAATGCGTCAAATCCCCACCACTCCCTAAGGGAACACAAAAAGATGGGTCATATAAGAAAATGGTCAAAGGATTTTAGGGGGACTTCTGGGAATTCAACCACTTTTTCAACTTCTTCAACCTCATGGCAGGAGCTCTAGCGACAAGAGATCTCTACCAAAAAAATAGAACTCTAATCTCCATTGTACAGAGAATATGAGAGACCATGACAGACTGTAAATAAGCATATTATAATAGACTCTCCCCTCCACAAAAACCCTCGTGGACGTAGGCAATATCTAAAATCACGTAAATCTATGCATCCATCTCACTTTTACATTTTCAGTATTTATTTTTCATTCATTACCGTACCAAACCATGCCAGGAGCTTCAGACTACACCAATCGAGACCCAGATTATCATAGTGGGTCAGGAATCACTATTTCTCTCATTCTGAACTGTTGTGCGATTTTTAGCATTAACAGAGTGACTAAAAAATGCTATAAGCCACACTATTATCTCAATATTCATTTAATTTTATAAATACATCACTTTCTACTGTCTTTGAAGTATCTTTTTTTCTTTTAAGAAACCAAATTTTAAAGTTGATGGACAAATACATCACTTTGTGATGCTGTAAGCCGGTCGGTCCAGATCGGAGAAATCGATCGGATCGAGGCTGAGACCTGTCGGTCTTGGTCTCAATTATGCAATTTTCATCTAATCTATCACCATTAACAAATTAACAATATAAAATTTTAAATATATAATTACAAATTAATATTCTATCAATTAACTAATATATGATATCAATTAATTGATCACCAATTCATCATTAACTAATTACTAACATTTACATCTATGATCTAATTAAAGTTATTAGATAAACTTTTTGTAAAATACCTAAGTTGCAAGCGAGTATAAAGCAATTACAAATATTATTATAATTAACTAATGTATGATATCAATTAACTAACCTATCACCAATTCACCATTAACTAATTACTAACATCTACATGTATGATCTAATTAAAATCATAAATAAATATAAATTATGTATGGACCTATGGTCAATGAAAATTATTTATTAAACATATACAAAATGTAAAAAGTTTAATATAGCTCATTTTGCATTAACTATCACAGATTTATAATACATTGACATACTTTAAGTTAGTAACAGATTAGCAATTAACTTCATAAATATAAGTATAATTAAATATTTTTTAATAAGATAACTAAATAATACACATTAAATAGTTTACTTAATTTAATTTTACTAATTTAAATAATTTTTTATTAATTTATGTGCCAAAAAGATTAAAAAAATGGCTCTTACTCATTAAAGAAACGACACCGTTTAGTGTAAAATTGGACCTAAACGGTGCCGTTTAGGTCCGGTGGAAAGCAAAATTAAAACTGAGTTGCGTGACGACGCTCAGTTTTTTTTAAATAACCTTATGTTGAAACGGCGTCGTTTAGGGTTATTTCCAATCCAAACGATGTTGTTTCAACATAATTTAGAAAGGGAACCCACCCCCTCGCGGAATCTCGATTCCCTCCCATTCTCTCACACTCCCTCTCAGTTCTCAGTTGTCACTTAGAAGTTAGAAACCTAGCAAACGGCCCCTTTGTCGCGTCCCCTCCCCTCTACAACCCCTTCGTCACAGCCTCTACCTAAGGTACAGTCTTGAGTCTTGATTCTTCCATTTTATTTTCTCGAATTTCTCCCAATGTAGTGAAATTTCTCTTTGAATAGGCTTACATATTTAGTAATTTAGAGTGTAGTGAATCATTGATAAATTTGTATAGAATAGGTTTACAGAAGTTTCTGTTTGTGAAAAGAGAAAATTATTAGTCATTTCCATTTGCTCGACCCTGCTTGAGCGAAGCCAGACCTTGATTGTGGCTTGAGCGGGAGGCCAACTCGTGAGTTGGCTCGACACTCGTGAGGGTTTCAAAAAGTTTATACTTGTTGTTTGCCCTAAGTGGGTAAGGATTTTATCTCGTGCTACAATTACAAATGATTATTTTAGTGTGTATATAGGAGAAAAAAATATGTTGAGAAGTGCTCTTTAAGGGCAACAAATTTTCCTCACCACGGATACATGGACATCCGTGCAAAACTTCAATTATATGTGTCTCACTGTACACTTTATTGATGATGATTGAAATCTACAGAAGATGATTCTTTCTTTTTCTTTGGTTGAAAATCATAAGGGTGATACACTTGGTAGGGCCATATAAATGTGCTTGCATGACTAGGGGCGACCAAAAGTACTTGCAATCACTCTTAATAATGCAAGTTCTAATAATGGAGCAGTTTCTTATTTGAAAAAAAAAAAAAGTATAGAAGAGACATTGTTTCGGAACATGAATTCTTACATGTTCGATGTTGTGCCAACATCTTAAACTTAATCGTCTATGAGGGCTTGAAAGAATTTGATGAGTCTATTGTAAATGTGAGAGGTGTTGTGAAATATGTTAAGTCCTCCCCTCAAAGGTGGAATACATTTAAAAATGTGTACAGTTGGAAGAGATTACATGCAAAAGTCATGTTTGCCTAGATGTACCAACTAGGTGGAGCTCCATATACCTTATGTTGGAGAGGGTTGAAAAATTTTGAAAAGCTTTTGAACGGTTGGAAGAAGAAAAAGATTCGGGGTTCCTTAGTAGTATTGGAGATGATGACAATGATGTGGTGAGTAGGAGAATGTCGAAGAAGTTAGAGCCTCCGAATAATATCGATTGGAAGAAGGTAAGGTTGTTTGTGAGGCTTCTTCAACTATTTTATTATACAACTTTGCGTTTCTCGGGGGGTTAATATGTAACTTGAAACTCTTTTTTTTTTTTTTATGAGTTAGTTACAATTCAAAATGCGATCGATATGGAGTGTGAAGAAGGAAGCCCCATGATGGGATTAATATATGAGAAAAAAAATTTGACAAATATTAGGGCAACATGGATAATATGAATATGTTGTTGTATGTTGGGATTATTCTTGATCCTCGGTACAGGATGCGATATCTTAACTTTGCATCAGAATCAATGTATGTCTATGATATAACAAAAACGGTTGATTTGAGTTAGAAGGTGGAAGATGCTTGAACCTGCATGTATGAGGCATACGTTGAAAATAAAGAAGGGAACAGTTCTGGCCAACGACAACAATGCACAAGTTCCCTATGTGAAGATGTAAATCCTATAGTTAGCAGATTTGAGGATAGGAAGGCACAATGATTGGTCAAATTTAAGCAACGGTTACAATCATAAAACTATTTAGAAAACAAGTCAGAGATTGATAGATACCTAGTTGAAAGTTGTAAGGAACAATATGCGAGTTTTGGCATTCTAAATTGGTAGAAGGTTAATTCAATTAGATATCGCGTACTTTCAAAAGTTGCATGCAATGTACTTACAATACCGGTATCTACAGTGGCCTCTGAATATGCATTTAGCAAGACAAATCGTGTACTTGATCCTTTCCGAAGTAGCTTATCTCCG
The DNA here is from genome assembly GCF_001411555.2 of Juglans regia. Classification (NCBI taxonomy): domain Eukaryota; kingdom Viridiplantae; phylum Streptophyta; class Magnoliopsida; order Fagales; family Juglandaceae; genus Juglans; species Juglans regia. The sequence continues at coordinate 36,909,549 of NC_049907.1, read as the reverse complement.
ATGATGGTTGAGAGTCTCATTTGTGTATAGAATTGGCTTCATTCTTCTTCTACTCCAATCAGCCTTAGGATTTTAATGGATGAGGTGGAAGATTTTGAGAAGCAGCTGGATATGGGTATGTAACAATTATAAATTTACTTCATTTTATATCTTTTATGATTAATATGTTATATAAATTTATATAATTTATTTTGTTTTATCTTTTATGTATAGAACTTGTTGGAGAAGTTGAAAATTCTACGGAGGCGTCGAATACAATGCCTAAACTCAATGGAGATGAATGAGGTGAGAAAAATATACTTTTATACTACTATACTAGTTATTTTTGTTATTAAACTAATATATTTAATATTTGTCTGCTATGTTTTTGCAGTAAACTTGTGAAGACTTGAAGTTTTGGACTTGGAGACTAAAGACTTGGAGTTGGAGTTTTTTTGTATTACTATTTAGTCATTTATAATTTGTAATTTATAATTTCGACTTAGATGCATGGATTGTAATTTGTAAAATTTATTGTGTATTTTCTTTACTTTTTTTTATTTTGTAACCTTTTTTTCATTTCATTTAGAGTTTGGATGATTAGGGAATTTTAGTTTTATTATTATTTTTTCATTTTTTCTATATTTTTCTTTTATTTATATTTTGGATGTCATTGAAATTTTGCATCTTCTTCTAGTTGTTTTTCTATTTTTTTGCATGTTAAATTGTTAATAATAATTTAAGTTGAAAATAGTCTCAAATTCAGCACTTGAGCAAAAATTTGACTAGTAACGTCAGTTGGGCCGAGACTGGAAAAGTGGCCCACTGCCACTGGGGTAAGAGTTGGACAGAACGGACTGACGGGACCAGACTGGACCGATTGGCAACAATCCAGTCTGGTCCATATGTCAATTCGGTCCCCTTCGGTCCGATCTGCAAAATCTCCTAGGGACCAACTGGACTAGACCGAATCCAGCCCTAGATGATGGTGTAATATATAAAATTTTCCTTACAAATGAAATGCATCAGCTTAGGAAAAAAAAAAAATATTGCTAATAAAATAATATATATATATATATATATAATAAGTTTGTTTTCGTAAATAATATTAATAACAATCTCGATAATAAAAGGCTAAAACTGGAGAGTCGGTCCATACCAGACCAACATCATGGGCATAGTCATCCCTCAATAATTTGTAGTTTAGTGGACTGGTACTAAATCCATTGGGTCCTCGAAATCACGCCAAAATCTATTATACCCAGTGTAGATCACCCGTTAGGCCTTATCACATTCTATTATTAATAAATAAATAAATAAAAGTGATATGATTCATAGGGATATAAATTGGTCGGTGAGAGGGTGATGGTCCATCATTTTTTCCAGACTAAATCGGACCGGACATCCATAGGGACCGAATCGATAGTTATCGGTCCGTTCGGTTCAGTCTAATTATTTTTTATTATTATTTTTCTTCTTTTTTTTAAATAAATTAATAAATAATATATTTAAATTAATTAATTAAAATTAAGTGAATAATTAATGTAGATTATGTAACTAAATCATTAAAAAAAGAATTAATTATAATTATATTGACGATGTTAATTGCTAATTTGTTACTAACTTAGAGTATGTCAATGTATTATGCTAGTTAATGCATAATGAGCCATATTAAACTTTTTACATTTTGTATACGAAGCATAAATAATTGAATTATCCATAAGTCCCGTCCATACATGCTTTATATTTATTTGAAACTTAGGTATTTTACAAAAAGTTTATCTAATAACTTTAATTAGATCATAGATGTGGATGTTAGTAATTAGTTAATGGTGAATTGATGATAAGTTAGTTAATTGATATCATACATTAGTTAATTCCAATTTACAATAATATTTGTAATTCCTTTATATTTACTTACAACTTAGGTATTTTATAAAAAAAGTTATCTAATAACTTTAATTATATCATAGATGTAGATGTTAGTAATTAGTTAATGGTGAATTGATGAAATGTTAGTTAATTGATATCATACATTAGTTAATTATAATTTACAATAACATTTGTAATTGCTTTATATTTACTTACAATTTAGGTATTTTATAAAAAAATTATCTAATAACTTTAATTAGATCATAGATGTAGATATTAGTAATTAGTTAATAGTGAATTAGTGATGGGTTAATTAATAATATACATTAGTTATTTAATAGAATATTAATTGTAATTACATATTTAAAATTTTATATTGTTAATAGTAATGAGTTAGATGAAAATTATAAAATTAATTATACAATTATTATATAAAATAATATATTTAAAAATTAAAAAAATATATTTTCTATTCAATTGGTCCGGTCCGGGAAAATCCCACCTCAGGATCGGACCGAAAATAAAAAAAATAGAATTTTTTAGACCGAGATCGATCGGTCCCAACTTTGGGCTAGTCCGGTCCAGTCAGTTTCTCCGGTCCGGACTAACCAACTTACAGCCCTAAATATGAAAGAAGAAAAAAAAAACTCTACTCATCATTCTTATACTACACATTATATATATATGATTTATTTTATTTTTTTTTATTTTTTATTTTTTCTTATCAAATGATATGAATGATGAGTAGAAAAGCTTATTTAATCTAATAAAAAAAAATTGTATATAGTGTGTGGCGTAGGATAGTCGAAAGGCTTGAATAGAAATTAATCTTGCTTTGCAACACTACAGAATAGAACCCACGTGAAGGTTGGTTCGTAAAAAGACCCTTTTGAAAAGAGAGTAGGGTCGTAAAGGACTCTAACTACACGTGTTATCCGATCATCACTTTTCTGTGACCAAACCTTTTAGTAACAGTGGTAGAAATAGTGCCTCCTCATAAAAAGAGAGCCTTTAAAGCTGAAAACTCGAACTTCAAACACAAATATTAATATTATTCACAAATAGCTGGGAAAACAAACGAGTGGTGCTACAGTAACCATGAGTGTCCGAATAGTATATTTCAGTTTTTCATTTTTTATTTATTTTTTTCATATATTTTTTAATTATTATAAATATTTTTTTAAAAAATAAAAAATTCACAATATTATTAAAAAATAATTCTTTAATTATTAAATAAATAAATTTCAAATAAATGTCCGAAACCCATTTTCGAGATGGCAAGCATTTCTCAAAACAAATACAACGTGGCAACTACCCGCAGTCATTTTAAATGGTAATAGTTATAGGGGCATATATGTGTTGTATATTCTACAAAAGTAAGATAAATATCTAACCCAAGTTGGCAACTTGGGCAAGCAGAAGAAGCATCACATGGTGCCAGTAGTTAGGCACATGACATATACTTGCCAGACTACAGAAACCATCAAAATGCTTTGGACCTTTTGTACAGCCTACTTTTGCCGCTCTCTAGCACAAACCGCCCTAATAATTGTCCTAAGGTTGTGCTTTCTCAGGGTTTACATTTGAAAGTGATGGAAGAGCAGAGAGGTAGGGATGTGGGGGAAAGAATGCCATCTTTGAGGGGAGACTTGGAGCTGATAATGGTGATGTTTGTCAAGTTGTCAAGTCTTTAGGTTCCAAAGACTTTGCTTGCTTTCTAGAGGTGGGGAGGTTGGCATTATTGTCATACATCTAGAACTAGAAAGGTGCCCAGGGAACTAGGAAAATGCAAGGGCATTTTTGTGAACCTGAGTAATGGCGTCCGCATATGATGTTGGTATCTACTATATATAGATATTACGATAGGTTCCATCCCTTGTGCTGTGGGTGAGCACGTCTAGTGTGCCAATGGATGAGTAGATGGAATTTGGTCCACATTTCATACCCTGTAATGTCAATAAATGCTGCTCTAAAATAACTCTGAAAGTCAAACAGAACTCTCCTATCAATTATTTACTAATTGACGAAAAAATGAGTAATATTTCATGCAGTCGTAAAGTGCTCAAACGTCATGTAATGACTTTAAAAAAAATAAAATTTACTATTAAAAAATTAATTTCTTTTCCAGTAGATCTCGTATTTATTCATTTTTTTTTAAATAATTACATAACGCTTACACACTCATAACTATAACTATCATTTCTCCGATAAAAAATACACTTTGCATTGTTAAATTATCAAGAGTTTTGCACTTTACATAAAAAACTACCAAAACTGAGACATTACACCCCCACAATAAGTAAAAATTGCGAGATACACCTCCGTTAAGATATGATTTTCAACATTTTTTTTTTTTGTAATTCAACATTATAACATGTCACCTATTTTTCATTCTTTTTTTTTTTTTTTTTTAATATCAATACCTATTTTTCATTCATTTAACAATCGGAATCGGACACTATGCTACATTTTAGTTTTTGGTAGACCAAATGCACAATGTATCAATTTTGATAGTTTTAGATGTTAATCTTAAGACGTTTGAAGATGCACGGTATGCCCAAAAAAAAAAAAAAAACGGGAGAGAGGCAAATTCTCACAAAGTGCAGCAATGAAAATGGAGATCAGAGGGTCATGAGTCATGACCATCCTATCTTCTGGGAGACGTAGCAGAAAATTTCTGAAACACGGTTTACCTTTTAAGTTAGCAGGAAATGTACATTAACTCATTTTTACCCAAGCGATGCTATCTAACCTGGGAAAAAACTCTATGAGCTGTGGAAGTTGCATCTCTGACTTGTACAAGCATGATCCATCACCATTATTTCTTCCGTTCGAAGAGGCAGCCTAGGAAAGCTCGAAGGTTTGGTGTTTTAAACATCTACAGCATCAACTGGAAGAGAAGTTGCCCTTTGAAGAGAGTGTGGAAGCAGCAAAGGTCCCGTGTAGAAATTCTTGGCTGTAAACATGTTCTCAGGACTGTAGGACACATTCACTGTCTCAGAGTTTTCGGTCATTCGGTTTGCCACAGTGGAGCATTTCCTATCAGCATCAATGAGAAAATCCGTAGTGAAATTCTTCCCAGAGGGCAAAGATTTCAGAAGAGGTCCATTGTTCTCTCTTTTTAGCTGGGGCATAGGAGGGGAAAATCCATTATCTCTCTCATGTTCAAAGTTGAAAGACTTCTGAGATAAGCTTGAAGATTTCCATTTCGCCCCAAGTTGTTGGTCTCTGAGTTCCCTCAACTGCAATTGATATTTAGCTTTGAGCCATCTTAATTCTTGCCTGATCTCATTCTCATAATCATCCAAGAGGGCATGCTCTGCTGAACGGGTTGTGGAGGGAGAGTTTCTTGCATCATATTCACTTTGATCATCCATATTTATAGTTCTCTCATTTCCAAACGTCAATTGGTCCAATGTGTTGTCTCCTTCATTGCAACATATATCCTTCGAGCCTGGTGAACTCAATTCTAAACCTTCTCTCTGAGCCCAGATATCAGCAAAATGGATGCCACCAAACTGGCTTGATGTTTTTAGCTCCCCAGCTGTTACACATTGTTCCGACCCTTCAACTTGGTATGTTATCTCTTCGAAACGTCCATGGATAGCAGCACATCCTTGTTTAGAACACTGAAGAACTTGCAGATTCTTGGGACCTGGACAATTTGATGAAACATAATCCAATAGGGAATCTTTTGAAACACAATTGTGACAGAAATTTCCATTTGTACAATGTAAACTTTCCTCTATGCCCAGCCCCCTATTCCACTCTGGGACCAAAGTGGAAATTTCACTATCAATCATGTCTGCTACTTTTATCATATCTTGGTCAGTAATATCAAGCTCCGCCACCATTTCTGTTGCAACACTCAATGCTGTGTCAGTCTCAATGTCGAATGGGAAGTAGATATTTCGAATACGGCCTGCACGGAGGAAAGTAATTCTGAGTTTTGATTGAAAATTTAAGGCAATAAATTAAATTTGGGATTTCGGAATAATTGGAAAGGAGTATAAAAATTATGATACCCATGAAAGATATAACTCTAACCTTCTTTATCTGCCATTCTGAGCCTTAAGAAGATGCCATCATCTTCTCTTCTCCTCCCTTTGATTGTGATATCTACATCTGCCAAATGCTCATCCTCTTGACAAGTGAAGAGATCAATTTCACTCATTCCAAACTCAACTGGATGGTATTCCAAATCATTTTCACCGGAATAACCAAGACAATTGCTGTACCCATCGATGAAAGAATGGTTTATGTTATAACTTCCATAATGAGATTGTCTTAGGAAAGGGCCCAGTTCATCAAAATCTCCTCGGTACTCTACTGAACTTAAGCAGAATCCATAGTCATCAATTTGTAGAAAAGGGTCCTTCAGAAGCTCCCTAGCAGAGAGCCTATGTGACACGGCTGCTAAGCATTTCTCAACAAATTGTCGCACCTCGGGATCTTTTACTTTGTAAAGAGCTTCTGGTTTTTTCCCCTATAGTAAGAATGCAATTCGTAATTAGACATTGGAGACAAAATTCTATCTGAAACTTAAGTTCATAGTTAAGAGTTCTTACAGAGACAACTTTCTTGTATATCTGAGCAGGGTGGGTGCATTCACTGTATGGATATTCAAACGTGACCATCTCCAAGATGCACATTCCAAAAGAATATATGTCAACTAATTCATTGTATTCCTCTTCATAAACCTCCGGTGCCATGAACTCGGGTGTTCCTGCGGAACAAAAAGGGAAAAAAAAAGGAAGGGAAAACACAATATGCATAATCAGAATTGCTAGAACTTCATCGGCATTGATGCAGTTCATTTTCCGGAAACAGGATGAGAAACAAATGGTGGCAATTTTGATTCGGACAATATTCAAGGGAATCTAGAACACGTCTAACATACCGACACAGTGAGCGGCATGAGATTTGCGAAGGATTGCTGCGAGGCCAAGATCTCCAATCTTGACTTCCCCTTGGTTCCCGTTGATAAAAATGTTGTCACACTTGAGGTCTCTGTGGATAACAGGTGGGTTACGGCTGTGGAGATACAGAAGCCCTTTCAAAATCTGTCTACACCAATGTTTCACGGCTCTAATGTTCACTCTCCTGTGCTTCAGCCTATACCTAACCAGCAATCGAAAACACAAAATATTTAAATAAATAAGCATCAAAAACCCAAACCATGAAGTCGACAAAGATGAAGACAGATGAGCATTTCTATTTTTTGGAACTTGATATGATGCTTACTGTCTGAGAGTACCAGAGGTGAACATCTCGGTGACAAAGTTAATGTTCCTCTTAGCAGTATCAACCCAAGAAGTGTAGAACTTCATGATGTTGTTGTGTTTAAGGGTCTTGAGCAGATGAATTTCACAGTACAGCCTCTCAAGATCTTCAGGATTTTGTAGGAAGTCATAAAGCTTCACCTGATTCCATGCTACTTCAATCCCTTCATACTCATCAAAGGCTCTATAACTACAACAATCAATACAACCCCAGACATCCATTTATTTGCAAAACCATACTATTGACAAAAAAAAAATGAAAAAAAAAATCATAGAATGTCAAAAAAGTAGATAACTTGCAGACATGTGAAAAGGATATGCCAAAGAAAAAATCGAGAGAATTAAGCCTCATACACTGTCTTTGAAGCTCCTTTGCCAAGAATTTCATTGTACTGCCAAAAAAAAAAATCAAATACAGCGACTCATAAATAGGACCCATTGAATTCATTTAGAAAAAAAAAAACAAAAAAAAAAAAAGAAGAAGATTCATGCTTGTAAGAAGGAACATAAAACACCAAAACAGGCAATGAAAAACGCAGAGAGAAGGCAACAACAGAGCAAAAGAATTTACGTACTCTTCCATATCTTCCAGTAGGATCAACTTCAACAAACTCAGAGTAATCCGGTTCAACAGCTGAAACACCATTCATTCCTTGGTTTCTATTCTTTGCTAATATCTTTTGTTAATCTTTTTCTTGCTCCACAAACGTTTCCTTTGTATCAGTGTGCGGGTGAGTGTGTCTGAACGAGAGCGAGAGAGAGAGAGAGAGAGATGGGTAATCCCACATTAATTAGAAATATAGAAAATAATTATATTTATTTTCTTTAAATTTTTGTGAAGAAAGAAAAGAGAAGAAGAGAAAGATAGCCTTGGAGAGTCCATCAAAAGACAGGATAATTGCCAACTACTCAGAGACAACGAGGCAGAGATTTCACTAGGTTACAGACTAGGGAGCGACCCTTAGACATAACCTGACAAAACAGCCTCTCCTTTTCACTCCTTGCTCGTACTTTTTCTCATCACGAGCTGTAATACCAAACAGACTTTTCTCTCTCTCTAGGCCTGCAGAAACAGCTTGCAAGACATGGACCAAACAAGCTTTAATATATATATATATATATATTTTTTTTTCCTATACAACGTTTTATGTGGTTTGAAGGCACAAGTGAGAATTATGGATTAAAATTTTTAGGAAAAAATATTTTAGTTTTGAATCACGAAATTCTTATGAAACTTTCTAGTTAGGAAATGGTTGGTTTGATTACTATGCTCCAAAATTTATTTTTATGGATTAAATTAATTCATTTAATCGTTTTCTACGCTGACAGGATTAGGAAGGAGCGAAGCAGAAACTGGGTAAACATTTTCGGTTAGGCGAGCTTTTTCAGAAGTTGATTTTTTCTTTTTCTTTTTTTCTTTCTTTTTTTTTTATCCAAACATCATCAAATCATAAAGCTTTTTATTTATGAAAAGTAATCTAGTGATTTTCCTATGTTCAAAATGGAAAAAATAAAAATAAAAAATACACAAACACCAAAACATATTTCACTAAGATCATATTTAGATATAAAAATAATTTTATCTTATCTTATCTTATCTTATCATTATAATTTTTTTAAACTTTCATATAAAATATAATAAATAATTCAATTTTTTCAAATTTTAAAATAATAATAATATTATAAAATAATATTCCAAGAGTACTCCTAATGAATTTTTTATCCTATCCTTTAAAATAAATCATCAAAACTTTTATTTTCATTTTACATACTGACTTTTACAATAGGTCATTCATCAATTTATCTATTTTTTCTCTATATCATTTAAATATTTTTTTTATTCTTTTTAAATATTTCATTTCTACTAATAAATTTACAATATCTATATATTTTTTTATATTTGTAATTTGTTTTTATATACAATATAAAATAATTCAGTCCTATAAATGTCAAACAAAAATATATAAACCAAATAAAAATTAAAAATAAAATCAAAATATGAAAAAATTGGTTTAAAAATATTTCCAATGTGTTTTTTAGAAGAAAATGAAATATATGTATTTTAAATGATGAATAATAAAAATAATTTACTTATATGATAAAAATCAAAGTAAAAGAAAATGAGAGAGTAAATGAAATATCAATAAAAAAAAAATTACAGGATGAACAGAACCTACTACATGTAACGGAATACTATAGCTAATTGTATTTTACAATTCATTTTACCTAATCGGATGGAACTCCTTTTTAGAGCAATTTTTCAAATAATTTATATTTTTTATATAATACAAAAATCAATAGGAGTGCTCTAAAAATATCTTATTTAATTCATTTAAAATCATCTTATCTCATTCTATCTTATTTCACCATCTAAAAGAATCCAAACCTTCAAACATTTCAATCATAAAAGTTCATCCAAATAACTTTTTAATTTTATTTATGAAAACTTAAACAGATCGAGTAAAAAAATCAATTAATTATGTTATATTTCAAAACTATTTGTGTAGATCAAAAGGTTTTTTTTAATAACTTGATAAGTGGTACAACATCTTAAATATTTAACTAACGGGTAAAATATCGTGTCAAAATTTGACCTCATAACATGTGCACTAATATTATATTAAATAACCACAAATGATGTAAAGAAATAAGTTTAGTTATTTATATTATAAAACACTTTAATTCGTAAATGCTAGTACAAAAAACATCTCAACAATTTTTTTTATTCAAACCAATTATCTCTTTAAGACTGTACGTAACTGCCTATTTTCACAACAAAAACAATAGAGAAATATTACGTACAATTGTAAAGGATGCAAATATTACGAAATTATTTTCAAAAAAAATAAAGTATATTATTAAAAAATTAATTTTTTATATGTGAGTCTGTATTTATTCATTTTTTACAAAAAAATTATGCAACGCTTGTGTACTCTACAACCTACAAATATCATTTCTCAAACAAAATATACCTTAAATTTATTTTCAATAATTCTTAAAAATTATAAAAATTAAGAAACATATCTTAATGAAATATGGTTTTTACCAAACATATCTCAACAGTACATAACATTTCTTAAAAGAATTAAAAATAAAAACTTTATATCTTCCTTTAGGGTATTTCCTAAGAGAAGGATATAAAAAATAATAATCATGAAAACAGAAAAGTTTGAGGTTGAATTCTTTCTTACTCAAGAAAACTATGAAAATATTGCAATGGAGAAAAGGAAAAGCCATTTTAATTTTTAACCCCCCCTTGAATTATCATTTTTTTTTTTCCTAACATAACCCACAAGCTATTAATTTCGGTACCTTACAATATGACTTCAATATAAAATCCCCATTGGCAATTGCTATGCATATCCTCCATCAGTGTTAGCCATATATATACTCAAACCGAACTTGGTCACATGTCACGTACGTAATGCGATCCAAGTTTTTATATATATATATATTGAAAAGTGAAGCATCGAAGTTATTAATTTACAGGTCAGACTGACACAAATATTATAATTTTCTCATGAGGAACATTGAATTAAAACTTGTACTATTACCAGTGTTTGAACCTCTGAATGTGACAATTATGCGGCTATTTGGAATATAAAATTACCAAATTAGCCAAAATAGAAAGAATTAAGTCATTTGGTTGGGTAGAATCTATCAACCACAGCCATCCATCATCGAATGGAAACGGATGCTATACGTTCATGCATTGAGACATTAATATATATCATCAATTGGGTAGGCATACCCAATAGCCTGATGCATGGTTGGATGGCATGCAACCTCATTTTTCAAATAAAAATTTTGAATTCAAAACTCATCACTCCCGTTGTATAAAAAAAAAAAAATTAAATAGGCCTAGATCATTGATTTTTTGCATTAGAACAAGCAAAAGAAATTCATTCATTTCATAAATTCTTGTGTAAAGAGGCTTAAAATTATGTTTTAGGCCCTTGTTGGATACAGAAACACTATTAACTCAATCAATCTCATCTCATCTTATCTTATCATTATAATTTTTTTAAATTATCGTATAAAATATAATAAATAATTTAATTTTTTAAATTTTAAAATAATAATAATATTAAAAAATATTATTCTAATAATATTTTATTCAACTTATTTAAAATCATATCATCTCATCTCATTTCATTTTATCTCATTTCACTATTTAAACGAGCCCTACTTCTTTAAGAAAATAATTAGAGCGAAGAAGGAAATTGGATCAAAACTATTATTGCATGTAAAACGACAATAGACCCACAAAAACTCCTGAATAAGTAAAGGCACCAACCAACGTTATAACATTAACACGTATGGTCCCATTTCCTTTAATTTGCCTCTTTCTTTCTCGAAGTGGTTTACACGCGAGTCTACCCTTTAAAAAAAAAAGGGTAATAAGCCACTTTCAGTAGATTAGAAATTGGTTCCGAATATTGACCCAATCTCGACAACGTTAATAACAGTACTTGAACATGAAATAATAATTAATAATAATAATAATATAGTTTTTCTTATATTAATGATGTTTGCTGTCGACCAAGCGATCCACAATTTGGGCTGATTGTACGGAAGGTAGGTTAATAGAAAAGTGCGAGGAGACGTACATTTGGGGAGTGAAACGCATCGGTCCCATATCCACAAAGTGCTAAATTCTAATACAACGTTAGGTGGATGAAGTTCACTTAAACATGACCCATACGAAATAAATGCCTATTCTAGCAATGCAATGCAATGCCGTGCCATCAACTATGAAACACATGCAAACTACGTGTCCACCCATGAATTCGGGGCTTTCCCTCTAGCTACCATGTTCGGTTTTTCTCTTTGGGCTCCTATATTCTAACAGTCCATCGAAAAAGTCTTTTGTTTTATTATTCTTATTATTTTGACGCGGCTCTGATTGATTTGAGTCGTCAAGGTTTGGTTGGAAAATTCTTTCTGATTTTTGTAACCAAGATTTGGACCCTTTTGGGCTTGTTTTCTTGATGTGTACACAGTATTTTAGATTATATTATAAAATCTAAGAGAATTCTTATTGAATTAGTTAAAAATTAAATCTAATGAATATTTAATTATTAAAGAGTAAAATATACTCATATTAGATTAATTAAATTCTAAATATTTAGAATTTAACTACAGTAACTTTCAAAATTTTTTTCAAATTTAAAGGTTACTGTACATACATCAAATACATATTTTATTAATTATTTCTCTCTCATTTTCTTTCTATCACATACTTTATCACAATTAATATATTAATTTGATTTAGTGATATATTAATTTAATAATAACATAATTATTAATTAACATATAATAAGTAGAATAGTCAAATATGATAAAATTAAATAAATTAATAATTAAAAAAATTAAATATTTTTAAAATTATTAATTATTCATTATCATATAATGAATAAATGTATAATCTAATGTAGAGATTTGATGTGAATAACTAAAACTAAATTCATCTTATATTATTTTATTATTATATAATAAAAAAATAACTATTCCAATGTAGAGATTTATGTGAATGAAATAGTTAAAAATTAAATTTCTCTTACATTTATCAAAACTGTCCTTTAACTTTGACTAATCTAATAAGAGTGTTCTAAAGGTGACACAAAACAAGTATCAACTCCAAATTCCCAGCAAATCCGAAAGTAACTGCAGCAACAATCAAGCCAAGTATCATGCGTGTACATCATCTCATTTATGTAATTATATTTTGTAATTGATTTGTTTTCCAATCTTTCAATAGCTGTATATTTCCTTAGATAGAATTGTAAAGTCTATAGGGACATGTATTCTATCAATAAAATGTGTGAAGTTTCCATTGTAAGTTTCTGGGTGATTTACTTCTTTACACTCTTAGGATGGGTTTGGATGTTGAAGTGAGTCGAGTTGAATTGAGTTGAGATAATAAAATATTGTTAGAATATTATTTATTATTTATTATTATTATTATTATTTTAGAATTTGAAAAAATTAAATTATTTATTATATTTTATATTAAAATTTAAAAAAGTTGTAATGATGAGTTGAGATGAATTGAAATGAGTTCAACTTCCAAACGAAGCCTTAAGTTGTGTTTAGATGTTGAAGTGAGTTGAGTTGAGTTGAATTAAGATGATAAAATATTGTTATAATATTATTTTTTAATATTATTATTATTTTAAGATTTGAAAAAGTTGAATTGTTTATTATATTTTATGTTGAAATTTAAAAAAATTGTAATGATGAGTTGATATGAGTTTAGAATTTAAAAAAGTTAGAATTGTTTAGGCTAGTCATATCATTCAGACTGATTTTCATTTTACATCGGATATTGCTCCCATTTCACTCTACATTGCCTTCGTACATCTGGTTAATAATATTTCGTTAAAATAAACTCTTTAAATCCATATAGGTTGATGTTAATGTGTTGTGTTAGATCTTCTTTAAGATAAAAAAAAAAAAAAAATTGACAATTTAAGGTGTCATTTGGATAATTGACAATTTAAAAAATTAAATAAAATATTATTATTATTTTAAGATTTTAAAAAATTGAATTGTTTATTATATTTTGTATGAGAATTTGAGAAAGTTGTAATGATGAAATGAGATAAAACATTTTCACGATCCAAACAGGACCTAAGTCTGGTTTGTTTTCATAAACTATCTCATCGCATCCCATTTAATCGTTATAATTTTTTTTAAATTCTCATATAAAATATAATAAATAATTAATTTTTTTTAAATGTTAAAATAAAAATAATATTAAAAAATTTATATTTTAATAATATTTTATTTAATTTTCATTTTGTTTCATTTTATATACGCAACAAAATGAGACCTTAAGCTACTGCAACAAGTCTGTAAACTTTTATTATTTTAAGAAGTTTTTGTTAGCCAAATATTTTCCTAACCCGATAAAATCTTCAGCTATTCAACTTCGATGTTATAGGGGATTGAATCATATTCAATTGTTGCACGTAAGAAATATTAACTTGTGATTTTGTGTAAGCAAGTTATATTAAAAAATATTATTTGGTGTCGTTTTAATTATCATCATTGAGTAATGCTACATACAGTCGTGGAATGCGCAAACGCCGTGCAGTCGCTTTGAAAAAGAGTGGGGTCCACTATTAAAAAATTAATTTATTTTCATGTGGGTCCCTTATTTATTCACTTTTTTCAAAACGACTGCACGGCGACTGCACGCTCACGACTGCAAGTATCATTTTTCTAATATTAATAATGGCTGAATAGGAAGTGGAGTGCCCGCTCCAGTACAATTACTACATAAAAATACTTATAAGAAAAAGTGAGAAAATGAATATTTTAGTAATGCTTCAGGCTGCGTTTGAATGTTAAACTGAGTTAAATTAAGTTGAAATGATAAAATATTGGTAGAATATTATTTTTTAATATTATTATTATTTTAAAATTTGAAAAGTTAAATTATTTATTATATTTTATGTTGAAATTTGAAAAAATTATAATGATGAGTTGAAGTGAGTTTGATAACCAAATGTACCCTCAATCTTGGGTTTCCTTAGTTGATCAAATGCTAAGGAAAGGTTACACAAAGACAATTGATTTAGCAATCTAAAATATTATGAATTGTTATATTTTACGAGTAATATTATATAAAATCGTGAAGTGTGCAAGTATCGAAATTAAAACTTTTAAATTTTTCAATGTCTATCCTGTAGGATTTTATGGATAAATAAAATCATATTCTAACAAAACTTAAGCTAAGCAAATGATTGACACATATCCCTTATTTTATGTTATATTAATTTTCTATATGTTATATAAAAATTCAAATGTTATATTAAAAATTATAAGATTAATTTTAAATGTTATATTAACTTTATGTTATAAGAATAATAGATATGAATAATAAGATTAAAATTTTACGTTATATTAATTAGTGTTTAGCATATAATATATAATATAAAAAATATTTTATACATAATAGAAAAAATTAAATATATATATATCTACCGATCTAATTCAGTTCGAACCGGTGTTTTAAATATCAAGATCAGAATCGGATTGATTTTTAACCGATATTAATTATTAGAAACCGGAAACAAATCAGACTAATTTCGAACCGGATTGAATACACCGATTTGATCGGTTTTGCCGGTTGACGTGATTTTCAACTAAATTTGTTTTTGTCTAATCACAGTACAACGTAGATAATGTGTTTTACTGTTACATGCACCGATTGGTTCTGCCCCCGCTGACTTAAAAGTCTTGACCACCAACAGTTTGTTTCATTCGAGACCATCACGTTCAAGCTGGATATCTATCTATTAAACAGAAGATAATCCCCCAAATAACGCAGAAAAAAGGAAGACACGAGAGGATGGCAATTGGCAAAGATCCACCACGTTCCACATGACATCTAATATATCCTACCATTTTCCTCAAGCTTGATGACAAACATAAACCTAGGAAATCTCGAATTTGAAAACAACCAAACTTGACCAAACCAATTTTATAAACCCAATATCTAGCACCTATCCCAACTAAGGATAAGATTTAGGTGATATAAAAAGAATATCAAATATATTTTTTATTATTTTTGTTTTTGTTTTCTTCGATGAGTTCGAAATTAGTGCATCTGGATTTCCAAAGATACTTACTGAAGCATTCCGTGACATAACATGTGGTCAAGACATCATAAAATCTTACATTGATGTTTTTTTTTTTTTTTTCTCTGAATTTTTGGACAGGCATATATGATATTGATGAGCATGGTCTATCCTGCCCTATGTGCAATTCAAGGATCTAGAAATTCGAACACTTTTAGGTTGTCTGGTGATCCTTCCATGACCTCCAATACATACTAGAAGATGGGTTATGGATCCACTCATACAAATCCAGTCTCCCATAAACCAGAAGTATAAGCCAGTATGCCATTTTCTTCTTGGAAGCCACCACGCACAGATATTACATTCCCCTCGTTATCGAGCTGAAGAGACCCAAAAGCACTAACCAACCCAGAGCGCATTGGCGTAATCAGAAATTTATTTTCGGCGCCAAGCAAAGTTTAAATTATAATAAAATACTTTTTATTCTATTTCTATAAAAAAAAAAAAAAAATTTGGTATAGAACAATTTGATAGTAAAGATTTAAAATAAAAATAAAATACATTTAATACAACTTATATATTAAAAAAGTATATGATATGTCAAGAATTGAAAATAATATATCATTGAATTAACATAAACACACTTATACAAATATATCAAATAAAAGAAAAACAGAGTGTCTTAAATTATAACTTGCGTTCTTTTAAAGAAATAAAATCATCAAGTATTGAATCTAAATCAAAATTCTTATCTATTTCTCTTTCAATATCGACAATTAAATTATTTGCTAGAAACTCATATTCAATTTTGTTACGAAGTCTTGTTTTAACAATCTTCATGGTTGAAAATTCTTGTTCACTTATCGCTGTAGATACTCGAAGAGTTAAAACAAGACAAATCAATCAATCAATATGATAGTATATCGTTGATTTCTCTGTCTCTACCAATTTTCGACATAAATCTTCAATGGATGACAAATTCTGAAATTTTGGATTGGTAAGCACATCAACTTCAAAATGTTTCAATTGAAATCTTAAATTAATTTTTTCGTTCTCAGAAAAATCAAGAGAATAATACTTATTCACAAAACGACATATATCATCAATATTAAATGATTTATAAACATTATTGGATCTAAAGCTGAGCTAAGGGTTAAAAGGTTTGTCGGTCCTTCACTAAACCTACTGTCAAGCTCTTGCATTTGAAAATCTATAGTAGCATTAAATATTTCAAAATGATAATGGTGCTCTATTGTAATGTGATCTCGTTAATGACGACCACGACCTTGTACATAACGAGAGCTCAATTCTAAAATATCAATATCAAATTTCTTGGAGAAAGAGACAACATTCTCAAGGAGACTTTCCCAACTTTCATTTCTCAACTTTTGAATGAGTTTTTTTTGTAGTAGAAACCATATCCATGGCATTCAAGATGTCTTGAGATTTTTGCTGTAAAACTTGACTAAAAAATCAGTAATACCCATGATTTCTTTCATTAAATGTAAAATAAATATAAATTAAAATAATGTAATCAATTTATAAGCAGCATTCGCATCCCCACGTTGAGAGTAAGTGTATCCTTTTTTTATTATATTTTCAAGCACTGAGCAAGTGGCTCCAAACATTCATAATAGACTGCAAATAGAATAAAAATGAGAACCACAACAAGAATCATCTGCTCGTTTGACAGTGTCAATTTGGTTAGCTCATTTTTCACTTTCAAGTTCATCAATAACTATCATATGTGCAATTTGTGTTGCATGAGCAGCTTTCAGTTCATCATGACGTTTACATGAAGGGCCCACCACATTGACAATAAAATTCAAATTTGAGAAAAACTCATGAACAGAAACTACATTTCTAGAAGAATCAACTAATGCTAACTGTAATCGATGAGTAAAACAATGGACATAGTATGCATATGGGCAATCTTTAAAAAATAATGCTTCCAATCATTTTTATTCACCACGCATATTACTAGCACCATTATATCATTGCCAACAAATATTTTGAATATCAAGACAATAATGAGAAAGAACTGCAGATATTTCAATCTTTAGAGTCAATGCCGATGCATCTTTAACATGTACAAGATCAAAAAATCATTATTGTATAAAACTATCATCATCAACAAATCTCAAGATTATAACCATTTGCTCCCTCTTAGACTCATCTCATGCCTCATCAACAATAATGCAAAATTTAAAATTTTCATGAATTTTGTTTCTCATTTTCTTTGCAATAACTTTCAAAATCTCTTTTTGAGTTTTGGGTGAAGTATACTTTGAACATTTAGGAGCATTTTCCAAAACAAGTTTTCCAACCTTGTCATTATACGAAGCCAAGAGTTTAAGCATCTCAAAAAAATTACCTCGATTTTTTGACTCAGGGGTTTCATTATGACCTCTAAAGGCACTTCCTTGAAATGCAAGCCATCGAACAACATCACACTACAATAAAAACGATCATCTGTGATGCATTATTTATGACGAGAATAACTATTTACAATAAAATTAAACTCATTTTAAAAGAAAATAATCATTTTTGCATAAAATAGTTGGCCACAAATAAACATTTTTCTTGTAATGTCAATAGATGTTTTTACTAGGGGTCGATTGTTAAGAATTTATTCAAAGTTTTGTGCATTCATTATTTTATCAATATGCTGTGATTGTTTTAATAAATCTTCACAAGATTTCACATCATTATTATGACAAGAGCAATTATCATTCCCAATATAATTAAAAAAGGCACAATATTTTCCATCATTAATCTCCTTCCAATGTCTAAATTCTATGATAGTAAATACATCTCATTCAGAACGTTGAGATGCTTTCATTGTAAAAAGATAATAATGTAAACAATATGTAGCATTCTTTGATAGAAAATACTCTAGCTAAGATGCAAATTGTACAAATCAATACGGTTGAAAGCGACGATGATGCTTTTGAAAACCAAAAAATTGATATTTTGAGAGATGTATATGATATGTATCCATTTTCAACTAAGCTCTTCTTATTTCATCACGTTGATTGACTGAATAGTCCCACATAGGAGGACGTAATCTAGGATCTCGTTGTAGAGAAGATATATCAATCACTTTAGAATCAAGTGTTGACGATGTAAAATGAATATCTTTAGACTCCATAAAATGGAGAGTTACAATCAGGATTTTCCTCCGGTTCAATCATTGGAATTTTAGAAGAATTTTCTGGAATATCAGCTTCTTTTCTTTTGAAGAATGAGTCAATAGTTTTTAATTTAGACATAATTCATGCACCTAAATTTAAAATCAAATTAAAACATATAAAATAAAATTAGATATATATGAATTCAATTACTCATGAAACATGAATTTAAAGTTAATTTTTAAGCACAAAATAAATAACCATTCAATATACATAATTATATATAAGCCAAACTAAGTAATAATTAATCTATTTCCAAAAGAAAAAAAAAATTAAACAAACATACAACTACATCAATACACGAAAGAAGGGGAAAAGTGAAAAAAAAACTTCAAAAACACTGCATCAAATTCAATAGATTCAATACAATTATATATATGAAAGAAGAAGAAAATCGAAAATAAGAAAAAAAAATAGAGAAAAGTCAAACTGTATATCATAGTATCGTGCGACAGGTAGTGGCAGAACTATCAAAATTCAAAAGCTCATGATACTGTTAGTGTAGCTTGTAGGTCTGCACCAAAGCTTTACTTTAAGACATGAATATGTAAGTGGTAAGCCAATGATCAAAAGCTAGCCATTTGGCAGATGGTAAGGACAACTCAAGACTTTAAACTTATAGCAGTAGAAAGTTAAAACTACAGTGTAACCTTGTAGGCAGCAGTGAAAGGAGAAAAAACCATCCAAATTCCTTTTTTATTTTTATTGATAGTAAAAATGTGTCATCATGTTATTAGATCATTTTATTTTATGTGAGATATATTTTATTTATTTTATTTTTAAATTAGATTAAATTTTTTTAAATTGGACTTATAAGCAATTAATCTATAAAATCAAAGTAATTTTGTAAAAGGGGCCAATATAATTTTTTAGAGAGAGGGTCAATATAAGATGAGATTAATATGATCCTATTAAATCATAAAAAATTAATATATATTATTTATTTTTTTCAAACTTTTGGGGGGGGGCCACTTCATAGGTCCGCCACTGCCAAAGCATTAACGATATAATACACAGAAGACTCCTCACTCCTCACACTCTCTCAAACTCTCTTCTTCAGAAGAAAGACAATGTGCGTTTGTAGTTGGATGTCAAATCTACAGTTGTTTGTCCATCATTGCATCATGCGTGCCTGTGACACGTCTGACGGCGAGAAAGGTTTTGAGATGAAGAACTGAAGAAGACAAGGTTAAACTATCCTTACTAGGGTTTAGTCGTGTTCCATGGGCTGGGCTTTCCTATCCATTTGCATTCAATAAGTGGGTTAGTTGGTTAGGTTGAAAATTGGGCCAATAAATAAGCGTTAAAACAACACAGTTTTTTGGCCAAGATGTCTAAGTGCAGGTTTGCTGTCCAAGACGTGGCCTACTTGGGACATGTGATTTCAGCTGAAGGGGTGAGAGCTGATTTTGATAAGCTGACAGCCATAACAGATTGGCCCTCTCCAATCTCTTTGAAGTCCTTAAGAGGGTTCATGAGCCTAACAAGGTACTATTGCAGGTTCATTAATGGTTATGGTAGCATTGCAGCCCCATTGACTTAACTCTTGAAGAAGAACCAGTTTGTGTGGAGTGTGGAGGCTAAAGAGGCTTTTCAGTTTCTTTAGAGGGCAGTAAGTCAGCCCCCTGTATTGGCTCTTCCCAATTTTTCCCTCCCTTTTGTGATAGAGTGTGATGCATCCAGAGGGGCAATTGGAGCTATATTGATGCAAAAAAATAGACCTATAGCCTTATATAGCCAAGCATTGAAAGGAAGGATCCTAAATCTGTCCACTTACGAAAAAGAACTCTATGCACTAGTTATGGAAGTGCAGAAATGGAGGCCTTACTTGTTGGGTCATCCTCTTATGGTTAGGACAGACCATCAAAGACTGAAGTATTTATTAGAGCAGAAGGTGGGGACCCCCATGGAACAGAAATAGACTTCAAAATTACTGGGCTATGACATGCTAATAGAGTATAAGAGAGGTCCTGAGAATAGGGTAGTAGATGCCCTATCTAGAAAAGTAGAAGGGGAGGAATAGAAGGTGGAATCCACTATTGCTGTCCTAGATTAAGGAAGGTTGTGGTGGGAATCAAAGAATTTAAAATCTCTTGGAAAAGTTTAGAAATGGGTGCTACCACAGAAGTACATGTTTAGGGAAGGATTGCTTTTTTATAAGTAAATGATAGTCATAGCAAAAGATGCTGACTTTAAGCAGAAGTTATTACACTTACTACATGCAAGTTTTATGGGGGGGCACTCGAGTTATGATAAGACTTTCCATGGACTTAGGAGAGATTTCTATGGGGATGGTATGAAGAAGGATGTGAAAGAATATATAAGGAATTGTGAAGTTTGTCAGTGCATCAAAGTTGACCAGTTAATACCTAGTGGATTGCTGCAACCACTCTCATTCCCTCTCAACCTTGGACTTAGATCTCAATGGACTTTATGGAAGGTCTACCCCCCTCACACGGGTTCAACAACCTATAGGTGATTGTGGACCAGTTTACAAGATATAGACACTTTATTCCTATAACCCATCATTACACAACCAAAATCATTGCTCAGTTGTTCACCAAACATGTCTTAAAATTACATGGAATGCCTGATTCAATTGTGTCAGACAGGGACAACACATTTACAAGCCAATTTTGGCAAGAATTGTTCAAAATACAAGGGGTACAGTTGGCCTTCAGCACTACCTACCATCCATAGATAGATGGGCAGTCTGAGGCCGTGAACAAATGTGTAGAAAATTTTTTGAGATGCATTGCAGGGGACAGACCACAAGACTGGTCTCAGTGGGTGCCCTTGGCTGAGTGGTGGTACAACACCACTCTGCACTCCTCAACGAGGGTAACCCCCTTCCAAGCACTCTATGGGTACCCTCTTCCTAAACTAATGACTTACATTCTGGAGCTGTCAAAAGCGGAGGCAGTAGAAGACATGTTATAGACAAGGGAATACATGAATCACATTCCCAAGCACAACATTCAGATAGCTTAGAATAAATATTATGATTTGAAGAGAAAAGAATAGTAATTTCAGATGGGGGATTTAGTATATCTACGCCTGCAACCATATGGGCAACTTAGTGTGGCTCATCGAAGGAGTTTTAAACTCTCTCAACGCTTCTATGGGCCCTTCCCCTTCCTCCACAAGGTCGGATTTGCTGCTTACAAACTCCAATTGTCACCCATGGCCACCATCAATCCTGTCTTCCATGTATCGCAGCTGAAGAAGAAACTGGGACAGAGACACGTGCTCCTTCCTTCTTTACCTCCCACGGGAAGCAACGACATACTGAAACCAGAAACTTTGAAGATTTTGGACCGTAAGGTTCGGCGAAGTAAAAATTTGTCCTTGGTCGAGTGTTTGGTGTAGTGGCGAGGCAAAACGTTGATAGTGCTACTTGGGAATTGTATGAAAAGCTAAGGGTTTCTTACCCGCACGTTATGGGCAAGATGCTCTAATGGGGGTGGCTCTGTGACATGTCTAGTAAGGAAGGGTTTGAGATGAAGAATTGAAGAAGAAAAGGTTAAACTATCCTTACTAGGGTTCAGTCGTGTTCCATGGGTTAGGCTTTCCTATCCATTTGCATGTAATAAGTTGAGTTAGTTGGTTAGGGTGGAAATTGGGCCAGTAAAGGTTAGTAGAGTAAGGCCCGTGGCAGAAGGGTCTGGAGAATGTAAAAGTCATACGGGTATTAATTGAGTTTGTGTCATTTAATTAGTTGTCATTGTTGTTTTATTTACTAGTCTTTTAGAAGAAGAATATGTTTGTTACGTCTGCTGGTAGGTCTATTTGAGTGACGCCGTGCACTATGTCAGTTGTGCAAAACCTGAATGAAGTTGTTATTTTCCTCTCTCTCTTCTCACTCTTCCTCTTCCTAATACATGGAGGTCCTCACCCTCTAAGTGAACTAGCATATTACATTTCTCATCCATTTCCCTAGATATTTCACAGTTACATTTACAGGAGTATTAGAGCGCCCAATCGATAGAATCCTCATCGGTTGCTCTGCAATTTTCATCAATGCATGAAGTCCGTGTGGTGCTATAGATGCGCGAGTTTCATATACCACAATCCATGGGCTATAATTGCAATATGACTTCAGTTCTCCTATATATTTAAGGAGATGATGATATTGTTCCCTTTATTTTGATAAAAGTGGATATGCTCGATTCTTCTATTTTGTGGGTGTAAGGGGTTTTTCTCTCCTGTTTTAACGGGCCTGAGAAGGGCAACTGAGGGAATAAGAAGCGAAGACCCTGTCAAGAACAAGTAGACTCTTCGGCCCGGCCCACGGGTTGACTCCCCTGAACACAACCTCCATGAATGAGCATCCTACAAGGGGATGACACTCGCTGACCTGGAGAGTCCTCTAACAGTGTCCAGCCCTTGAGTACCTGTCCACGTAAATGGACGAGAAGTTGGGGGCACCTTTGATCCTCTAGCATGGAGATATTGACGAACCACCAAGGATGCCAGCGGGGTGAGGCAAATTGGAAAACGATGCCACATTAATGTCACCACTACCCCGAGCTACACGCCAAATTAATGACGCTATTGCAGAGTCATGCTGCATTAAAGGACTCTGACAAAAGGAACAGTACGAAGGACATAGACTCCATGGGGGTAGACATGATCTGTCCCCCCAGACTCCCAGTATAAATAGCAACTCCCAGGTGTGAGAAACCTCTCTCTAATCTCTAGACTCTCTCACTTATTTACAAACTTCGAAGAGATTTTACTAACTTTGGTATCGGAGACTCCCTGGCCCCGATGCCACCCTCTTCCAGTTGCCTTCTTCTCTATTTTTGAAGGCCCAGTTCTGAAGACCTGAGTGGCTAGAACCTGGCCCAAATGCGTACAAAACACGACGTTAACATTGGTATCGTCTGTGAGATCGTTATAGATCTTGCATGTACTTTGTATGCCTGCGACAACTCATTCCAAATAGCTCAAAAGAGACATAGAGGAAGCCTTGGGACTCGCTCAAAGCTATGAAACTTTCAGGGCTCACATCACATTGCATAGTTTCCCGGGGGAGGTGGCATGTAGGGCATTCCTGCTGACCCTAAAGGGGCCAACATGAGTGTGGTTTGGGTCTCTGGCGCCTAGCTCTATAGACAATTTTGGTGAGTTGGCTCGACTATTTTTGACCCAATTCATGTCAAGTCGACTAAGGCGATGCCCAACAGCGTACCTTCTCACCATCAAGCAGGGAGAGGAGGAAAGCCTGAAGACGTACCTGTCTCGATTCAACAGGGAGCACATGACCATCGACTAGGGGTGCTACCCACACCATATGGTGCAGGGGTGGGGTTTTCGTCCTCGACACCCGCCCTTGTGGTGCGGGGGTGGGGTACCGGGGTGCGGGGGCGGATACCCTATCTGTCCGACCCACCGCACCCTCGAATGGGCCATGGGCCCAGAAGCTGTTTCTGGGCCCAAAATAACTAAATTGTTTCTGGGCTTGGTGCTGAGCTCAGGTGTTGAATCTTTAGCTCTAGTGGCATGAGATTCAAATATCAAAGCCAGTTTAGATCCAAGACTTGTAAGACTATGACTTAGTAAGATCACTTAGCATAGGGAGTATGGTAACCAATGTTTTGAATACTGTTTCGGGGACCGTTTCGATCGAGGCATTGAAACGAGATATTTCAGTACCGGTACCATTTCGAATACCGTTTCATAATAGCCAGCATGGGCTTGCAGTTTGAAGAAATGAAAAAAAAGAAGAAAAAAGCAAAGGCAGAAATATCGGCTGAAATTCTAACCGGTAAGAAACTATATCCTTTTCTGTACTGGCTATGCCATAGAAACAGTATATTTCGACTGTACCGGATGGTACGGTACGAAATTCAAGACTTGGATGGTAACCACTACCCGATCTACAAGAAAGAGACGGAATATATAGAAAATTGCTCTTTTCGTTCAATTTTGTGAGCCATCTTTATAACGGGTAGAAAGGATTTATTGTAACACCCAGGCCTAGCACCAAGCCCAGGCCAAGCTGCGATCTATAAATTTTTTGTTTGGGTTAATATGTATGAAAAACCCATTTGAGTTTTAAAGAGTAATTTTAGAGTAGGTTACGGGTCCAAAATTTATTTTGGTAGTGTATAAATTTTATTGGGCTTAACAATTAGGTTAAAATCTTCTAATAAGCCAATTGGGAATTGACCCGAGAAATTTTTGAGACAAGTTGTATTATTTTTAAAACTTTAGACAAGGCCATAGGAATTTATCGAATACTAGGCCCATTCGTACGTATTTATTTCTCAAAAGGGGGGGGGGGACCAGATAAACTATTTAGAGTGCTCTAACCAGCCTAACGTATTTGTTAAGACTATTCATTACCCAAGATATGGGCCTCCTAACATTTTGGAAATGGACCCAAAATTTAAAACGCACGAGTTAAAGCCCAAAAGCACTTCGTGAGACCTATGCATAACTGTTAGGGACCCCGGTCTTGTACTTAACACTAAGGGTCCATGGTTCGTTTTGGTGATGATGGTGACCGAGTGTTCTTGCCAACTTGCTTGGTCTTCTACAAAAGGATGATGTTTGAGTGATGGGATGATGATGTATTTGGGAAGGCTAAGGCAAATCAATGTAGGGCTAGACTTGTTCTTGAGTGAAGTGCCAAGATGATGGAGGCTAGGGTTAAATGGATGAGATGAGGTTAGGGTTCGGGTTGGAGGCAACTAGGAATGTCGTAGGCTATGGTAGAATTAGGGTTGGTGTGGTCTTGGAAGATTGACTTAGAATTATGGGTGTTTGATGCAATGGGAATGGCTTAAGGGTTGCCCTTGATGTTTGGGCCACTTGGATGGTGATTAGGGTAGGAATGGTGAAGTGTAGCTAGGATTTTGTGAGGTGGCTAGGGTGGATTTCGAGATTTGCAAGAGTTGGCTTAGGGTTTGAGTATAGGATGATGCTAGGGTTTGGGAATGAGATGGAAGAGTGATGCTGGGGTTTGGTTGGCTAGGGTTGCCGAAATAGGAAGGTAGGATTAGGGTTTTGGGATGTTGGATGGCTAAGATGAATGGATTGAGTTGACTTGGTCTTTGGAAGGTTGGCTAGATTTTGGATGATTTGGAAATGGATATGGAAGTTTGAAAGATGGAATGAATCTTTGAGAGAAGAGGGAAGTTTGAATTTGAATTGGGATTTGAATTTTTTATTTTGAATTTGATTATGGTAAGAGGATGGAGAGATTTTTGGGATATGATTGGAATGAATCAACTTTTCTAAAATTAAGGAAGTTGACTCAAGATGGACTCTTGATGGATGGCTAAGTCAATGGATGATGGAGGCAAGACTCCTAAAAGGAAAGAATAACCTTATGGAGCCTTGAGGTGGGCGGCTAGGGTTTATGGTTGATGTCTTGAGCTAATTATGGTAAGTGGTTGGTGTGGCTAGGTCAAGTCCAAATAAGGCAAGTGATTGCCGAAATGAAGTTGGACTTGGCAAGGGTAATGTGTTCGGCTAGGGCAAGGTGTATGGAGAGAACAATTTATGGTATGTTGACAAACTTATGGAAATGATGACAAACACTATGGTGGTCGAGTATGTGGAATGGAATGGATCAAATGAGCAATGGAATGGGTGAACCCCAAGAACAAATGAAGAACACGATGGACAAGTAATAAATAATCAAGAACAAAGTGAACAAAAGATAGCCAATTCAACTTTGATTCACGAATTGCACATAGATGAAATAAATCTCTTTATTGATGAACTTGAAAATAACAAAAAACAACAACTTGGATTCACGAATTGCACCAAGTTGCAAGAACAAGATAGATTGAATCACACCTATTCACGAATTGCAAGGTGTGATCCTCTCTTTGGGATTCATGAATTGCACCCAAAAAGCCCAAGTGCCTAGCACCAAAGGTGATCTCTAGAACAAGTCTACCCATTTAGGGAATTTGCCAAAGGTTCAAAAGATGTGAATGCAAATGCTAAGGATCCTATTTATAAGGATTACAATTTGGAAACTCCCAATAGGTCCATTGGAAAATAAATAATTAAATAAAAATAAATAATAAAAAATAACATAGTTGACATGGGTTAAGTTGACTCATGTCATGCATGAGCCCATGGGTGGGCTAGGTTGGCTGTTGGCATGTGGCTGGCAGGGCCTTGGGCTGGTCTGGGCATTGGCAGGCTGGCATGGTCCAGGCAGGGTGCCTGGGCGTTGGGGCATGTGTGCGCAGGCGTGGGCAGCACGCGCGGAACGACTGCGCTGTTAGGGACCCCGGTCAAGTCCCTAAACACTATGTCCTCCTCGCCTAGGATTTCCTTGTGATGACTGAGAGCCGGTTCCTCTCTTGCTTGGTTCAAGAACAAAGGTTGCCAAAGTGACAATTTTGGTAGGGTGAGGTTAGGTGTTTGGGCTTGGCTTGGCGTGTGAGAATGCAATGGTTGATGGAGGCACACGGCAATAGAGGAATGTAGCATTGGATGAGGGAAGATAAAATGTTGGATTGTGTTTATGTTTGGATTTGGTGTTGGGCCTTGGGCCGGATTGGAGGACGAGATACGCGTGTAGCATGTGAACTTGTATTTCTGTATTTATTGAGATTTTGTAAAAGAAATATTTAAATATGTATTCCAATAAATTGTGAATTGTATATTTATCGCTTTATTAAATTGAGCGGTGATGTCACGTTGTCTGTTGGAAATCGAGATTGTTGGTATTAATTATGTGGGTGCGTGTGTATCACGACCCCAAGTCGAGATGAGGCATTATCTCGGTGGAGCTCCTCTGGTCACTCGGGAGCGTAACAAACTGACGTGACGTCCCCTGAGTTGTCGCAAGGCGACGACTGGAACGGACGAGACGGTAATGCTCTCGTACCGATTCCGTGACCTTTGGCTGGCGATGTTAGAGGATGCTTGGCCATGTACGAGCTAGGCGCGGAACTGGGCATCGCTCATTACGAAGTCTCATGCACGGACGTTACCCGTGATGTGATGATGAGAGCCAAGTCGTGCAGACGGTCCATAGGGGAGATTGTGGTGCATGCTTATTAATTAATGGTTGTGATTGGACCAAAAATGGAATTTTTGGCTGAGTTGTAAAAATGGTATTTTGGAAAAAAGAAAATGAGATGTTTTGCATATTATGTCCGTATGGGGACGAGTGTTATTTCTATATATCTCTATTCTCTTGGATGTTATTTTGGTTAATTATTTGTTAAGATGTCATAATTTCATTGTGGTGCTTTACCCTACGGTTCTGTCTTATAGTGCCGTAGAGTCTGACGCAGAGCCCGAGTATGAGCCTGAGGGATCAGCTCTGCCGGAGGTTTGACTTGTTAAGTTACTGTTCAACGTTATGAGATTTGTTTCCCTTATATTATTTCCTTTTTTTAATTTATCTATCGGATGACTGTTTAATCATTGTAAAGTTACTTTTCTGTTTTTGAACAATTCTGGTACTTAATAAAGAAATACCTTTTTATTTCTCCAATGCAAATATTATTTTGTACACTTATTACATGTTGTACACACTCTGAACACTGGTCGTTGGGGGTGCGTGATCCGTGTGGTCATCATCCCGGTGTCACGAACTCTACTAAAATAACACGTGGGGGGTCAAGGGCGCCACAATATTTGTTGAAACTTAGTATATAGTTAATAGTTTCTATCCATATAATTTATTTTTTGTTTTCAGTTTTTAAATATATTTATTTTTGTAGTTAAATCCTGAGCCCAAAATAGCCCAAAACAGGTTTGAATGTGTTTCTGGGCCAAAGGCCCAATTGGGAGGGGAGGACGGATGGAGGTCCTCCCCCGCACCCGCATGGACGGGGTATCCTGTGCAATGGATACCCCCTGCAACGCACGGGGTATCCTGCCCCTACATGGATGAGGGCAAATTGTGGGAAAAAAATCCTCATCCCTGCCCATGCTGGGGTGGGGGGTAGGGAATGGGTGACCCTGCCCCGTAGGGGTTAGCTAGCACCCCTAGGTCTTAAGATATCCCAATGCGACATCATTAGATGATGCATTATCAACTGTAACTGTAACTATAGAAACCCGTGCCAATCCCCACTCTTTTATTACGACCTCGAAGACCTTCCCAATCATCTCACCATTGTGATCGAAAATTAGACAAAACTTTACAATTTTCTTATGTAGTGTCCAATCACAATCAATGAAATGCACAGTTAAGGATATGTAATTAAAATTTTTGATTGATGTCCAAGTATCGGTAGTGAGGCTTATAACTTAACCCACCAATTGGCTCCACAACAAATCCTTCTCATTTTGGTAATGTTTTTTAATATCATTTGCCACAGTATGGTGATAAGGAATATTAATCCTAGGTTCCAAGCAACTGGAATATTTTTAGAATCCTCCCTCCTCCATAAACTGAAAAAGTAGCTCGTTCATGATAACCATACAATTAACTTTATTCTACATTCATTGGGGTCATACTTAGTATTGGAACCCTAAATTTGTTGCGTTTGGGTAGTGAGGTATTCTGAAATATTCTGTGAAGAGTAGTCTGAAATATTCTGTGAATAATAGTGAAAAAATAATAAAAAATTGAATAGTAGTAAAAAATAGGTGAAAAGTAATAATAAAATAATAAATAATAATGAGATATTCTGAGAATACTTGAATACTTCACACACAAAAATTGGGTAATGGGAAAAATTAACATTATTATCAGAAAAATCATTATCATTATTTTGTGAATTCTCATTTCGCGAAAGTCACAAAATCATTATCACACACAAAAATTAACACACACCAAAACACATGCACAATCGAGTATCCACAGTAGACAATTCACAAACACACAATCCCATCTTCAAACTCCGATTAAATTCCATCATTCCTCTAATCTCCATTCCATAATTCAACAAAAAATAAAATAAACATAATCGGAGAGCTATCAGGTTTGATTCTTACCTTCAACGACAGAGATGCAAATGGACGACGACGGAGATGTGAGAGAGAGAGAGAGAGAGAGAGATTTTTCATAGAAAACTAGAAAAAGGGAGTCGCGAGGGAGGGGGGCTAATAACATATGACCAGAACAATGCCGTTTTATCTATGAAAAAACGACGTCGTTTGGTCATATGTTATTAAGTTAAAAAAAAAAAAATTCCAGGCATGAAATGACGTCGTTTTGTCATATACAAAACGATGTCATTTTATGTCTGAGGGGTTTTTTATATATATAAATACATATATAATTATTTATATATATATATATGCGGGGCAGGGCAAACACGGAGTGAGGCTGGGTCCCCTCCGTCCCCTGCCTCCACCAGAGGCCTCAAATGCGAGCATGGCCACCTGCCCCCTTCATCTGGGGCACGGAGCCCTGCCCCGCCCATGCGGGGTGTGGGGCCCTGTTGCCCACCCCTACCACCAACGACCAGGACAAGAAGATAACCCAGACGGCGCTTTTGGGAAAGATCTAGCCGCGATCCTAGTTCATGGCCAAGTTGGCGTGATAGACTCTCGTGTGAGAGTTTATGGACCAGGTCGATAACATCATGAACGCTGAAGACACTCTTCAAGCGCTAACTGAGTCGAGGAAGAAGGAGCTGGAGAGAGCGGAAGGAAGGGAAGGGCCCCAGCCAAGGCCAAGGTCCAAGAGAAGCCAGAAAAGAGCCCCCACGACAAGAGGAGGTAGGAAGCTCAGACGAGGGGGCCAGGACCTTGCCTTGACCGACACGCTTTCACCATCAACAAGGTCGACACTTCCACTACCCACGAAGACAATGACCGAGGCATTGTCCGCCGCTACTATACATACCATAAGTCCACATCGCATAACATTGAAGACAACTTCTCCCAACAAGGGAGGAGGGAGCATGTGGAACGGACAAGGCAACACTATCCCCCCATTAGAAGACAGGAGTAGGAAAGAAGGGGAAGGTCGAGGGAAAGGAGCATGGATCGAGTCGACGACGAAAAATGGGGAAAAGCCCTCTGCAACGACCACCAGCACGAGGGCAGCAACAAGATCGCCCCCGTTCACCACTGCCCAAGGGCAGGGGACCTCCACTTGGAGAAATTCAGACAATAGGGGAGGATTCGTAGGCGGGGGGCACTTCTTCCTCTAGCAGGAAGGCACATGCCAGGTGGGCCCGGTACCACGAGGTGTATTAGGTGGAATACCACCCCACCAAGCACAGAAGGGGTGAACTGACTCCAGTCATCTCCTTTCGAGAGGTAGACGAAGAAGAGGTCTTGTACCCTCATGATGATGCGCTGGTAGTGACCATGTTGGTCGCCAACTTTACCACCTGCAGAATCCTCATCGACAACGGGATCTCCACGGACATCCTATTTTATGAAGCCTTCACCAGGATGAGAATATATGTTGTCTGGCTACACCCTGCCCCTACGTGAATGGTTTCTCCGGGAATATGGTTCATCCTCCGGGAACCATCACACTGTCGATCCTCGCAGGCAGTGCCCCTTGCATGACCTCAATCATGGTCGACTTCCTATTGGTGAGAACCCCGTCATCCTATAACACCATCATTGGAAGGCCCACCCTCAACAGCTTGCGGGTCATCACGTCGACCTACCACCTTAAGATGAAGTTTCTGACTCCTCATAGAGTGGGAGAAATCTGAGGCAAATTGGTCCTGACGAGGGAATGCTACGTCCAGGAATTCAAGCAGAAGGATGATGGGGTTACCCCGAATTGCTTCTCTAGGAGGGAGTAGGTCATGCATCGCTTAGAGAGGCCTGTCAGGCCTTAGTCTACGACTCACATTGCCGAGCTCGAGGGAGAGCGGGAAGGTGCATGGTCCCAGAGGCAGACACAGAAAAGACGAAAGCTCCACGGATGAAGGTTCTATTTTCCTTTCTTTTGTAATGCGTTATTTAACTATTGTAAATTCTTATTATTTAATGAAATGTATGATTTTCTAGGATAATGCAACACATATACTTCAAGCTTTCACGTTATTGACAAAACATCGACAAGAAGATCTACAATTAACGACAAAATCATCACTAAGTCAAATGCCTACCTTCCCTGCGATGTCAACAGGTGGGAGCGGGTCCAGTCCCAAACTACCTTAACAGCGTACCTCCTGCGGGATAAATGGGAGAGTTAGGCTGAAGGCCCTGTACCCCTCTCGTGATGGAGAGCTAGTCTTCCCCCCCCCTGGCCCGAACAACTTACCCCGACCTCCATTGCAGCGAAGAGCGGACTAGCCACATCGCTGTTCGAAAATGTTACCTCCCTTGCGGGGTATCAAAATGAGAAGTACTCCAAAGGCTGCTTCGTCCTTCTCTCGGCAGAGTGTGGGCCAGCCCTCAGTGGCCCGAAGACAAAAACTTACATTCCTTGTGAGTGTCAACAGGCGAGAATGGGTCCAGTATCCAACTGCCCGAACAACATACCTCCCGTGGGATTAAGAGGAGAGCTAGGCCGAAGGCAGCTCTACTCCTCCCGTAATGGAGAGCGGGTTCTGCCCCTCTGGCGGCCTGAACAACTTATCTCGACGTCTGCTGCAA
This sequence comes from Juglans regia, assembly GCF_001411555.2. Taxonomy (NCBI): domain Eukaryota; kingdom Viridiplantae; phylum Streptophyta; class Magnoliopsida; order Fagales; family Juglandaceae; genus Juglans; species Juglans regia. The sequence goes on along the minus strand of NC_049907.1, from coordinate 36,877,134 downwards.
TGAAGAGTAGGCTTAGCACCAGCCTGACCCAACACTTACATTCCCTGCAATATCAACGAACGGGTGCGGGACCAGTCTCAAACTGCCTGAACAGAGTACCTCCTGGGAGAACTAGGTCTAAGGTCGTTCTACCCCTCCTGCGATGTAGAGCGGGTCAAGCCCTGGCGGCCTGAATAACTTAACCCGACCCCTATCACGAGAAAGAGCGGACCAGCTATATCATTGTTCGAATTACCTCCCCGTAGGGTACCAAAGGGATGAGTGTAATGCCTAAAGCTGCTTTATCTCTCCTGCGGCGGAGTGCGGGTTAGTTCTTAGCTACTCGAAGACAAAAACTTACATTCCTCGTAAGCGTCAACAGGCAGGAGCGGGTCGAGTTGCAAACTGCCGAAAAACTTACCTCCCCACAGGATTCGAAAGGTTGAGTCACTCTAAAGGCCAGTCTACTCTCCCATGGAGGAGTGTGGATTCAGCCTTCCCAGCAGTCTGAATACTTACCCCAACCTCTGCTGTGAATGAAGAGTGGGTTCAGCGCTGACCTGACCCAAATCTTACATTTTCCTGCGATGTCAACGAGCATGAACGGGTTCACTCTCAAACTACCTGAACAAATTACCTCCCAGCGGGATAGCATGGATGAGTTTAGCCGAAGGTCGCTCGAACCCTCCCGCGAAGGAGAGCAGGTCTAGCCTTTCAACTACCCGAATACTTTTCCTGACTCCCATCGCAGCGAAAAAGCGGACCGACTCCAAGGCCGTCCAAAGAAGTTACCTTCTTATGGGCTACACGGTGTCAACGAGTGGGCGCAGGCTCAATCTCAAATTGCCCAAACAAATTACCTTTCCGCAGGGTAGCAGGGGCGAGTTGAGCCCTATGTCGCTCGGACCCTGCTGTGGAGGCGAGCCAGTCCAGCCTCTCGGCTCCATTACGCTTACCTCAACTCCCATCACAATAAAGAACGAGCCTGCCCACGACCTTCCAAAGAAATTACCTCATCGGGGGTTAAAGGGGCAGGTTGGCCTAAAGCATCCTGACCACTCGCCGGTAGAGAGAGGGCTAGGTTCTTCGACCGCCCTACTACTACACCAAGAATTGCGGACATCAACAATCCGGCAAATGCAACAGGCAAATCACGTCACGGGCCAGAGGGTTCAGGTTTGCGAAGTCTAACATCTACAAAACTAAGGATAAAATTATGATGACATTCTTATCTTCCAACCCGGGATTAAATGCACAATGCCCATGGATGGGAGTAGATCCAGTTCCAAACTACCCGGATAACCTACGTCCCTGTAGACCAAGGATATGGGTCAAGCCAAAGGCCGCCAAGTCTCCCCTTAAATGAGAGTCAGATTAGCCCCACGGCTACCTAAATAACCTACATCCGCCCCCTGTGTAGCAAAAAGCGAGCCGATCTATTTATATTCAAACTCAGGCTTTGGGGATAGAGGCGGGTTAGCAAAATGCTTCCCAGCCTTTTTCCTCCAAGGAGGCAACCAAAGTCTCCCTGACGCGGCTACTCTAAAAGAGGGGCTTCCATCCCTTCCAAGTCGACGACAGCGAGCAAGGGCTAACACGCACTTATGACACTCTCTTTTCTTTCAGTTACATGCCAAAATAAAGCACAATAACACAAAAAGGAAGAACCGAGGGATTAGGCTAGGTAAAGCACATCCAAGAGACAAACGGCAAGAAGGAGGAAATCGGCATAAAGGAGAACTCAGGAGACATCGGCCTAGTCAAACATTATTGCTAAAAGCCCCCAAAGGGACAGCTACCTAACAAGGGCGAACGAAGAAAGCATAAGCAGAAGAATGATTGGCCAGCGGGGTTGTCATGAATAGGTTAGGAGCTGGCGGGACTGACCGTAAGTACGACGGCTATCCCCCCCGCCAAACAAATGAAACATCGTAAAAACAAGCAGTTTGGTACAACAAAATATGAAGCAATTTCATTAATGACCAAAAGTTACACACAAGCCGCATGTCGACGGTGCAGAGGTATACACATTTATAAAAAAAGAAAAGAAAGAGAAAGAAGAGCAAAATGAAATAACATCAATGACACCAAGAAGCTAGGGCATTGCAACATTAGGCACCATGCTTGGAGACCCCAGCATTGGGAGCTTCAACCTCAGGAACGTCAGGATCAGAATCGCTATGTTCGGAGGCAGCAGGCTCGGGCATGGCCTGGAAGGCAGGACTCGGAAAAGCACCAGGGATCTATTTTATCCCCAACTTGTGGCTGAATGCAAAGGCTTTTTCTTTGACAGTAACCCGAGTAAGGTCAAGGTCCCGCAAATACTTTTTGAGAGTTCCCGAACATAGTTGTGGTCTCTCCAGAATATGGTCTCGCATCGACTTAAGGCCCTTGGCACACTCGTGCCCCTACGCGGTATCGTGAACGCTCATGACCGACTTTATCTAGCTGTCCAAGCGAGAGGCGACCTCCTACACTCGAGACAAGTCACCCTGAAGATTTACGACAAGTTGCTCCATCAGCTGGTCGTCTTCCCTGGCCTTTTTCTTTAGCCTCTTTCGATGGCGGTTAAGCTTCTCGGTTTTCCTGCTCTCCTCCTCCAAGGCAAGTCATACCCTCCCCAGCTATTGCTCCAGCCGCTCCCTCTCTTCCCTCTCGCCATGAGCGTACCGAAGGGTAGTCTGGGTCATCGCACAAAGATCCTAGTTTTCTTGCTTAACGACCTCCTGGCCGTCCATAATGAAGGCCGCTAGCTGAGAGGAACCCTGACAACAAGAGAGGCCGACATGAAACGATCAGTAAGGGGAATTTAGGAAATAGAAAAAGAAAGGAAAAAGACAAGAAGAAGTCGTCGAACCTCGTGGAAAAAGTCAGACAAACATTTGGTGACCTGGCTGATGGCTTCCGTAAGGCACCCCCGTTTCCAGACGCTTGTGCAGCCGCCTCGGTCTGATGAGCCCTGTTGACAACCTATTAGGCATGCATCGCCACTTGGGCGAGCTTATCTCCGCACGGAGCCCCCGAACCTATGCCAACTACAACATCTACATGGAGACCACCTTCCGCTTGGTGCTCTGCCTCCGAGACACGATTACTGAAAGTAGCGGTCGTTGCCCTCTTAGGAACGGAGTCCAAGCCTCCAAGCGACTTGAGCTCCTCCCCACCTACCACAGAAACCAGATCGTCTTGTCCCATGGCAGCAGCCGAAGACATTGCGGAAAGCAAGGCCTCAAAGCTGGGACCTCCCGAGCAGGCCTCAAACTTGCCTTCCAAGGAACGATTGCCAGCAGCAGAATGAGCAGAAGAAAGGGAGGAGACCCTCGGAAGATGCCCCCTATGACGGCTCGCCGGGGGATCCTAACTGCCAACACTCCTCGGAGTAGGGCGCCAAGGTCACTAGTTTCCGAAAGCACGTCACAAACATCAGTCGGCAGGGACAACATCTTGGGAACCTCAACCAAAGGGCCTTTCGTCGATGGGTCCAAGGGCTCCAAAGGAAAAGATTCCGCCAGCACCTCTATGCCAACTGGACAACGAGACGCTTCCATTGGCGTCACCTAGACGACAGAATGATGGGCCTTAGGCATGGCCAGCGCTCGCCCATCAGGGATCGGGGCTTCAGCAAGGGCCCGTTGTAGACCCTAGCCCCCTCCGAGTAAGGTTTCTTCCCCTTGCTCGATGGAGAAGGATCCAAGGGGCGCTTTCAGGCAGGAGTGACCCAAGGTCGGGCAACAATCACCATGTCGTCGAAAGGAACATGACTGAGGGGAGGCAAAGAAACCTTTAGGCTCTCCTTGGAAAGAAGGGCTTTTGAGAAGACGTTGTTGGATCACCCACTCCCTAACGATAACGATAGGCTGCGACTAGGCAGGCGTAGCCGTCGGATGCACCGCCTTATTTTTCGGTACCCTTCCCTAGTTAGTTTGAATCAGGAACTCACGACAGTTCACCTGACCCACCGGAAACTCCCATCCATGGCCAGACACGAAAAAAAACTTTGGAGACCAGTCATTCACCTTGCGGTATCCGACTCCAAATTGACAAGGGCGTGCATCGCCTTAAAGTTGCAAACGTTCCCCTTCTGCTGCAACACCATGTAAGCAAGGAGGAATTCACGGCTGATCAGGTCAACCTGCTCTAGGTCTGACCCCAACAAGGCATGTCGCCAGATGATACTGCAACAAATCAGGAGCTTCCAAGCATTCGGGTGAAGCTCGGATGGGGCTAGACCAAGGCGATTCAGCAAATCGCGAACAGGAAGAGGGAAATGAAGCCTCAACCTACACGGAAACATAGAAGGAAAGATGGCAACTCAGGAAGAATGACCCTCAGCATCGACTAGGGGTGTAAAAAAATCGGTGAATCGGTAAACCGGACCGGATTGAACCAATGGATTTGGTTCGGTACCAAGTTTGGTTCGGTCTAGTACCGGTTTTATTTTTCTAACTGGTCAAAATCAGTCTGGTTCTAGTTTTTCTTTTTCTAAAACCGAATCGGACCGGTTCATATATGTATTATAATTTTTTATATTGTATATTATTTTTATATATAATATATAATTATATATAAAATATTTTTATATGATATAATAAATTACTAATTAATATAATATTAAATTTTAAAATCTAATATCATTGTAGTCTATAATACAATTATAATATATATTATAATATAGTACAATATATTATCACTATAGCATTATATACTATAATATACTATTATATATTATATAATATAGTATATTAAAATTGAAAAATCAGATCAGAATCGGTAAAACTGGAAGTACCGGTTTAGAGGAATAATCGGTGTGGAATCGGTTCTTGAAAATGCAAAATCAGTGCATACCAGTTTGGTCACAAATTTTATCCAAAACTGGATCACAACCAGACTGGTTACACCTCTATAGCATCGACGACACCCTCATGTGGATTAGGGACCTGGAAGATCACTTATTTCGGCACCTGGTAAGTAAGGGCCAGAGATGTCAGCGTTGCTGCTTGGATGTTTGAACGCCAAGTGCTACCCCAGAAAGATGGCCCGACATCGCCAACCTCTAGAGCGTCTCCCCCACTAGAAGTCGTGGGTTGGGTAGCGTTCTCCGGGGGCATTAATGAAGAAGTAGAATGTATTAGTGAATGGAGAAAAGGGTATGAGTGAAAAGAATGAGGAGTTAGAAGAATAAGGATGAAAAGAGGATTATAGTGCGGTGAAAAGAGATAAGACCATAATTCAATCGCATTTATATAGGAGGAAGACAGTTGTTAATCTCCCATGCCATGTGGTAGAAGGAAAATGTACGAGACGCTTCGAATCCTAGAAAGTACGCACCACGAAGCGACGTGAAGGCAAAGAGCTGCCTGACACCCTCAATATTGATACAACTAAAAAGATGCCATCAAATTTATTAAAAAATGTGCCAACAAAAGTGGGAAGGGAAACGGTATCGGGATAGCCAAGCGACAAGGAACCATCCCAAATTTCGGAGCCACACACATGTCAGCAAAGGGATCCCGACCTCAATGTCAAGGAGGATTTAAGATTAAAAGTAATTCCCACCGTACGAGTTCGATGAAGATTAGCGGGGTAACTGTAAGGGATTTTTTTCCTTTTTGTTTTAGTAGGCCTGAGAAGGGCAACTGAGGGAACAAGAAGCGAAGGTCCAGTCCAGAACAAGTAGACTCTTCGGCCCGACCCACGAGTAGTCTCTCCTAGACGCAACCTCCATGAAGGAGCATACTGCAGGGGGATGAGAGTCGTTGACTTGGAGACCCCTCGAACAATGTCCAGCTCTTAAGTACTTGTCCACGTAAACGGGCGAGAAGTAAGGGGAACCCTCGATCCTCTGGCATGGAGATATCGACGAACCATCAAGGACGCTAGCGAGGTGGGGCAAATCAGGAAACCACGCCGCATTAATGACACTACTACCGGAGCTACATGCCACATTAATGACATCGTCGTAGAGTCATGCTGCATTAAAGGACTTTGACAAAATGAACAGTACAAAAGACATAGACTCCATGGGGGTAGACACGATTTGTCCCCCTAGACTCCTGGATAGCAACTCCCAGGTACGAGAAACCTCTATGTGCTTTCAAGACTCTCTCGCTTATTTACAAACTTTCGAGAGACTTTACTAATTTTTGCATCAGAGATTCCCCAGCCCCGATGCCACCCTCTCCCAGTTGTCTTCTTCTCCATTTTTGTAGGCCTAGTTATGAAGACCTGAGTTGTTGGAACCTAGTTCAAAGACGTACGAAACAGAACGTTAACTGTAGGAATTTGGCTTTTGCTCGATCTTCCTCACCTAACGGACGAAGACTTAAAAAAATTAAATACAATGTGCCTAGCTCTTCTTACTGTGAGTAACTAGAGTAAATATTTCAAATTCCTCATATTTTAAAATGAGCAATGATACACAACCATTTGTATAAATCTTTAAACAATATGTTGAATGAAAGAAGAAATCTCTTTCATTAATTTGTGAAAGGATGTGTACAAGTGTTTAAATAAAAAGCAAAAGCTACAATCATGCCCTATAATCTACACTATACATAGAAAGTAAGGTTGTACTTTGACCAAGAAAATAAGGAAAGAGGTTGGTGGCTCATATGAATATGTGTGCCATAATACTCCATTTTTTAAGTTGGTGCATGAAAATCTGTAATTCCAACTTGTCAGTTAGTTGACTGGAGGCCGGAAAATGAGTCAGAGAAATGAGACGATCATGAAACTTCTCACAAACCAAGTGACAATCAATCTCGATGTGTTTGAGACATTTATGGAAATAAGATTACCAATGATATGGAAAGCAACTTGATTTTCACAGTGAAGTCGCATGAGCTGAGGATGATGAAAAGCCAAATCTTGAAGTAAGAGCTTTAACTAGACTAACTCTCATGTGGTATTGGCTATAGCACAATATTCTCAATTTCAGTGGAGGAGCGAGAGACAATGAATTATTTCTTTGTTTGCCAAGAGATAGGACTTTCGCCAAGGTTGATGAAGAAGCCCATGGTGGAGTGGTTAGGTCCTGGAAACATAAAAGTTGTGAAAAATATGAAAACACAGTTCAAAGATTTGGTAAGCTTGTTGATGGACTGAAGATTATTTAAACTGAGGAACATAAAGTATGTTATGAAGAGGAAGAGATGGAGATAATGAAAAGTGCCAATATGAGATATTGCAAGAATATCACATATGGTTAAACGAACTAATTGAGTGGACTAAGAACATGTGGCTAAGTAAGAGGTGGTTAGTCATATGATCGGATGCACCATTGTTTATTACCCAATCAAAATTAGAAACATAAGTCGAATTGCAAATGAGAGAGAAAGAAGTACCAGCAAAACTAACAAAAGGAGGTGTGAGTAGATCCATTAACTAGTGATACTGCTCATTAGTCAAACCAGGAATTGCATGCTCAGTTCAAGTGGTAGGTAGGCTAGCAAATACTTGGTACGCCATGGGTTGTCGAATTGGGTCATTGCGTGAAGTGTTGTGGTTTTTATTCGAGTGCACAGGAAAACCAATAAGTTTATAATAAGAGGATTTGGAGTGGTTGACTTTGCCACAATGTTCACAGGTGATAATGGTCTTTCGCTTGCCTTTAAGCTCACGTGTAGAATAAGATTGAGCCCGATTAACATGCATAACAAAGTCGTCCAGTGTGGGTAAAGGAAGATGAAGAAGACATTGACTTTCTTCTTGGTGCATGATAGAATATACTCGACTAACAACAGGTAAGGGATCCATGGCCAAAATTTGGCTTCTAATTTGAGCGTATGAATCATTCAATCCCATAAGAAATTGGAAAACATGTTTGGTTGCTTGTAAATTGGCAGACTCCTTTGACGCTCCACAAGTGTAGTGTGGTGTGGTCTGGAGTGCACTGAGCTCTTCCCAATGTTGTTTAGTGATGTTGTAATACAAGGCACGAGAGGCGATGTCCTGGCGAAGGGTGGCGATGTCGCGAGGTTGGTTGTTTTGAGAGAATCGAGCCCCAAGTTCTAGCCAAACTTCATAAGGCATATTGCAATATAGAAGATTGCCCATGAGAGATTTATCAATGCTATTAAAAAGCCAAGACAAGATCATATCGTTGCATCTCTCTTGTAAGTGGGTTACTGCAACGTCGTTGGTTGGCCTCTTGAGAATGCCATCAACAAAGCAAAATCTGTTCTTAACATTAAGGGCATCTTCATGGCTCCACATCATGTGGAATAATTGTCACCATTGAGAACATAAGAGACCAAAACAACAAGGAAAATGCTACATCCATCGTTCCCTCTTCCCCTTTTTGCTTCCTGCTTGACGTGGCATGTTATTTTTTATTTTTTCATTTTTACTTCCCTTTAATTTTTCTTCCCACGTCGTCTTCGCCATTTCATTTCGTCTTCTCCATACTCGCCGATCATCTTTCTCTTTCTCTCATCATCTCCCTCAACACGTACTGTGCTACCGTTCCCTAGCTACTTCCCTCATTGTTCTTTTGTAATTTGTTTCTTGTTTTTCTTTGTTCTCTTTCAGATCTCCTCAGATACTAGGCTTGCAACCCGACCAAATCGCACAGTATCTGAGCCCAACCCGATCCGCAGTTCATGCCAAGTTGGTTCGACCCGACCCACTGACAGTCGGGTCCGATAAGCACCTCTCTTCATCATCTTCTTCCTTTTTCTTTTCTTTTAATTTTTTTTAATGTTCTTATTTTTCAAAGATGGCAGTGTCGGAAATCATCAAACAGAAAATTTGTAGGCTCTAGATTTCTTCTTTACAACGAGTGTTTGGAATTTACACACCTATAATTTCTTTGATTGATCATTATCTTTGATGATCTTCCGTTGCTATTGACCACAAAATCATTTTCTGTGACCTTAAAATTGAAAACTATGACAAAGCACAAACTCAAAGAAAAGAACAAACAAAACAAGTTCAAAACAATCAAACCATCAAACACAAAATCTCAAAGTATCTGAACCCACAAATTACAAAACCTCCTAAGCAGTGAGAACCACGGCCCCACCGGCCTCTTTGATCTTCTTCTCGATGATCTTGGAGACGAGTTTGGCCTTGACAACGACGGGCTGGTTCTCGGGCAAGACTCCCTGTCACAGATCGCCGAAGAAGATGAAGATATGCGAGGAAGATGGTTGTTTCGAGTTGTGTCTTGCGAAGAAGGAATTGGAAGTCTGGAAGTACAGATGGCATTCGGCTTATGTTAGAAAGAAAGGGTTGATTCGTGACCATTGGATGAAGATATGCTAGGGAGCATCCGAAGTTTGCACTTTAGACAGGTTAAAACCAACATTTGACGGGTTCGACCCGTAAATACATTTGGCCCTCATTTTATTGGTCGGGTCGGTTCGGATTATTAGGACGGGATGGGTCCACGGGTTTTCTGCCCAGGCCTATCAGATACTATCATCCAATTGATACTCTAATTCATAGGTTTTCTTTCAATTTCTTAATGGATTTGCATTTTCGTTGCAGACCCTATTTTTGTCTTTTTGATTTCCTAATTCTGAATAGTATACATGCTTTAGTTTTGATAATTACTGGATGAGTTTTGGAAAAGAAAACATTTTCTAGACATAAAGTCTACATCTGTTGCTTTGTTATGATCTGGACTAAATTCTATGTATTCTGCTTTTGCACTATCTTACTCTGTTTCAACGACATATGGATGATTTCATGCTATCCTTTGATCGATATGTAATGAGACTATGTGCTTTTGCCTTTTTACATTTTTTTTTTTTTAATCTCATGTTCCTTTCTCATAGTCATACAGCCATTGATGACGAAATGGGTTGGAGGGGGAAGACGAAATGGGAAAGAAAAAAAAGAGAAGGTAAAATTAAAAGGAAAAAAAATGCAAAGAGATAAAATGGAATGAGAATTTGGGAAGGTAAAATGGAATGAAGATTCGATAAGACAAAATGAAATGGAGAAGACGACTTGGGAAGGAAACAAAAAAGGAAAGTAAAAATAAAAGAAAAAAATGAAAGGAAAAAAAATGGTAGGCCACGTTAAGCGAAAGTAAAAAGGTAAAAAGAAACGGTGGCTATAGCATCGTCCAAACAGCAATTGGTGATCGGCTGAGCGGAGAAAATAAGGAGAAGAAACCTCACTAATTAATGGTGATACGAAGGGCTGAGGACTAGAGGAATTAGGCAGCCGCCATGGGAGAATGTGAGAAATAAATAATATTAGAGCATCTCCATTTGCATCTTTATATCACTATTATCCCTAAATTATAGGGAATAATTTAGGAAAAAACTCAAAAACCCCCTCCCATCCCATTCCATATTTTAGGATTTTGGTTTAGGGGATGAACAGTGGTTCCCTAAATATAGGGAATCACTATTCATCCCCTAAATCATTTTTTATTAATATTTTATTCTAATAAATAAAATACATTATTCTTCTAATCAATTACATTTTTTCTTTTACCCATATTTATTATAGTTTTAAATAATAAATTTAAAAGATTGCTAAAATATAAAAATATTAATTTTAAAAATATTATCAAACCTTTAAAAAAATAATTTAAATTTTTGTTTAAAATATTCACTATAGTAATAGTTTAAAACATAAGAAAAAAATATTAAGTAGTTAAATTTGTAAATAGAAGTGAGAGAAAAAAGTAATAAAGAAAGAATAGAAGAATTTTATTTTAATAGAATTGAGAAAGAATAGAGAATGAGATGTAGAAGATTTTTAAAATATAGATAAAATTTAAGAAAAAATTATAGGAAGTGTCTAGTTTAACTAAATTATAAAATTTTTTATAAAAAACTTAATGTGAATGCTCTTAGATGCTCAAGTTTAATGGCTATGATAATCTCTTTTATTGATTTGTGAAAGGGTGGCTCTTCAGCCGTTGGGAGCTCTTCCTAGTCTATTCATTTATATGTATTTTTAATATTTTTAAATATTAAAAAAATTCATAATATTATTAAAAAATATTTTTTTAATAAATAAATAAATAATCCCAACGAAAATTCCCAATTGACATTTTTATTTGTGAAAAGACGTGTATAAGTGTTTAAATAAAAAGCATAAGCTACAATTATGCCCTATAATCTACCCTATACATGGAAAGTAAAGCTATGGATTGACCAAGAAAATAAATTAAGGAAAAGAAAATAAGAAAAGAGGTTGGCGGCTGATAATTTCTTATTTTTTACCTTCCAGTTTTTATTTCAAAGTGATTAATAATTATCGAGACTCGTCTCGTTGAGGTGTCCCCATGAACGAAAAATGTTTCTGAAAAATGTTATTTTGTCTATTTTATTTATTTTTTATTTTGATATTTTATATATTTTAATTTTTTTATTTAATAATTAAAAAATTGATTATTAATGTATTAATATTTTTTTTATATTTTTGAAAATGTTATAAAATAATTAAAAAATATTAATAAAAAAAAAAAAGCTTGCGATAAAGTTGAACGGTACATACTGAACGAAAGAGTAACGCCGCTCTTCCATGCATTATTCTTATCAATCAAAATAGTGTTTAAAACGGAAAGAATAATCTACGTCACCCGAGCAACCATCTCGAGAACGGGTAACCATGCAAATTTTTTTATTTATTGGGTAATTAAGAAAATATTTTTTAAATATTAAAAAAAAATAAAATAAAAAGTAAAGTTTTTTTTTTTTTTTTTATAACTTGTCGGTGGGTCTAGCAGGTTAAAAAAATAAAAAAAAGATACACAGTAAAAGATCGAGTTTGGCATTCGTACGCAAAACGCGCCCATTGGCTCCTAACCCTTTTCCCTTACCAGCCGGCAGCCATCGAAACTCCTAACGCCTTTCTCAGTCACTCTCGCAAGCAAAAAATGGAGAACATTCACAGGCCCACGATCATGGTCACCAACGACGACGGAATTGACGCGCCAGGTCTCCGAGCCCTGGTTCGCGTCCTCGTTTCCACGGATCGCTACAATGTTCAAGTCTGCGCTCCGGATTCGTGCGTAACTGTTTCCATGTTCCCTCCGTGCATATATCTATTTGTATATCTATGGGGGCGTGTTTGTGCTAACGTGGTAGTTGTTATTATTTTCAACTGGATTCTTGAAATTCTAAGCTCTGATTATTTTAATTCTGGCCTCGATTTTCAACGCTCATATATTCTATTACGAAAGTGCTCTGCCTGCGCGAACAATCTTGCCTTGCCAACGGATACGATGGCTATGCTGTAACTAACGAGTCTTCTGTGGCCGTTTTGCTGTTTTTTATGTCAGTGTTTCTGTGACTATGAATTGCGCAATAGCCTATAGCATTATCACCATTCACTTTTGTTATATTGGAATTGTCATGTGGAAGTCTTTGTTTGTGGTTGAGATCATGATGAAGGATAACCGTTTAACCGGTTTCTTTTGATAATATAATTGTTTTAGGACTCTCCTCAACTCATCTCATCTCATAGTTATAATTTTCTCAAATTTTCACACAAAATATAATAAATAATTCAACTTTTTCAAATTTTAAAATAACTTTATCAAATTCTCACATTAAATATAATAACTAATTTAATTTTTATTCTATTATTTACAAACCATCTCAATTCATCTCTGAATCCAAACCTCTCCTAACTGCTTAGTTGTATCATATATGATTTAAACGGAGCTTCAGGATGATTTAATAAACTAATTTATTAAATGAAATCCTATGCGCTATTGCGCATGGTACTATGTATAATCTCTATATGATCTCTTACTTATATAAAAATAATAATAATCTCTATATGATCTCACATCTCCATAAGCGTTCGTGTCAGCCTGCGAGTTATTGTTGTCATTTGTGTGTCAAAATAGCAGAAATCTTGCTAACTTTGGGTACCAAAATCGATTTTTATGAACAGAGTTTTCAATCTGGAGTCATTTAATGTCGTTATTGCACCACTTTCAGGGAAAAGTCAGCTGTTAGCCATTGTATCACTTGGCGTCACCCAATTTCTGCCAAACGAGTACATATTGATGGAGCAACAGCCTTTGCAGCCTGTGGTATGTTGCGTCTTCCATTAATTCATACTCCACTACTTTCAGTATTTTCAATTTTGAGTTAATATCACAATCTATTTTTAGCTGGTGGAATCTACACTACCATCCATTCGAAGAGCATGTTGAATCAGTAGAGATATTCCGACTCTTTTTTAGAGTATAAACTTTGTGATATAATTTTGCTATGCGTGATCACTTTTGGTAACTTCCTACTGCTGTATGTGAGCTGGAACTATTTCCTTGTAATTTTTCATATATTTGTAGGAGTTCAGCACCTTAGGTGATTAATGAATTTCTTAAAAGAAGTACTTTTACTTTTTTTTTTCCTTTTAAACATATTATTATATTTGTAGAGGAGAATAAAGAGATTAAGGTAGTTATAATGAAGAGTAGGGCATTGAAGAACACAAATGAATGCTGTATGGATAAAACTATGATTATACTGTAATGAACTCCATATACCTCTAGCAACGTGCTTACAAAATTCACCCTTCTTGATATCATCTTCTAATTCATCAGTAGGGTATATCTCACTCAAAAATATTAGGCCCTAAGAAATGATCAACTAGTGGAGATCATTGTGCTTTTAACTATTCTGTAATGCTACCAGTACTCTGTAGCGTGTACCAGAATTATGATGTTGATAGATAGGGGATGATCCGCCCCTTTTGATGCTGCATTCCTCAGATGGTTCTTGATAAATATTCAAAAGGCTCAAGTCTTGCATATGATTTGCAGGAACTCCAGCTGACTGTGCTTCTTTGGGAATCTCCAAAGCACTCTTTCCTACAATTTCTGATCTGGTAATCTCTGGCTTTACGTATGTGCTTAAATTGTTTGTCCCTAGTTGTGCTTTCATCTGACTTATTTCTCTGTTTGGACGGCGTAAAACTTCAATACTCTTGTTTCTCTCTCTCTCTCCCCAAAACCTCAACAAGGGGCTGTTGGGACTTGAGATGATTACTGCAAACACTTAAAACTCAAATTAGAATCCATTTGACTAGACATGTGGTAATTAAAGTTTTTTATTTCGCTACTAATGTTTTCTCTTTCTGCACACAGGTGGTCAGTGGCATAAACATGGGAAGCAACTGTGGTTATCACATGTTAGTCTTCTTTTCTGCCGTCTCTTTGAAATTTTGAATTGTGAAAATGCCGCTTTCTCTTTTCAAAATGAAGACCTTTCTTAAAAATAGAAAGGGAGGAAGAATATGGGACAAGAAGCTTCCCCTTAAAGAGCCCGAAAAAGTAAAAGTAAAAAGGATACCAGAATATAAAGTCAACACAGTCTATAAGTATCTTGATGTGTTTTATTTTGGACTTCTAATTAATGGAATAAGTTTGGATTTGTGACACAGGCTGGTTTATATTCTTCGAACACCATTACAGTGGTTTCATTGTGCTTTTGAATGGCATGGAAACAATGTGGGTCTGTGCCATTGACAAAAAAATGAAATGACTCTGTTATCAAAAGACTTTTTCCTAGCCCACCTGATAACAAGGGAACATGTCCTTCCAAAACAGTTGAAAAAACAGATTGAAATGATCTTAATCTCATGAAACTTTAAAAATATCCATTTTTAACCACTTTCTTTGTTCAAGTAGCCAGTGTCTCAGCTGGAGTTCAGTGTGTAGTTAATACTGTGTAATTTATTTCTTTGGTCAGTTATGCTAATATCTTTACTGACTCTTTTTTTGTTTGGAATTCAGAATCTACTCTGGCACAGTTGCTGGTGCTCGAGAGGCCTTTTTCAATGGTGTACCTTCTGTCTCTATATCATACGATTGGTATGTAAACATACATGCATGCCAATAGTCCTAAATACACACACACACAAACACACACATATATACATTTCATGGGTATTTCTTTTACTAGTTCCTGGCTTGTAACTAGGTTCAGTTTTTGTATACTTCCTATGTACTTGGCTTTGCCTTGCTACTTGTCTCAATAAAATTTCTTATTCATCAAAAACAAAATTTCATGGGTATAATAGGAGTTGAGGCTGAATATAATGGACATGGCAACAATTATGGTCATTATAGTCTTTGGCTAAAAGCTCTTTCAGCTTTTCTTGCATTTCATCCTTAAATCCATCTTACTTTTTTTTTTATATGAGTAAATAAGTATTATTAATCAACAAATAGGCATAGCCCAGTACACATACAGAAAGTATGCCCTATCTAAGTAGGCGCAATAGAGACAAGAAAATCATGTAGATCCATGCCATTAAAATCAACAGCAATGGCCCAAATACATAGAGTTCTAATAAAAAAAGCTTTTAGTTCCTCTAGCGATCTCTCCTTATCTTCAAAAGTCCGTTCATTGCGTTCCTACCACAAACACCACATGACTCATATGGGGACCATTTTCCACACAGCTTTAATCTGTTGAATGCCTCTTAGATTTGTCCAGCTGGCCAGAATTGCCACCACTGTCTCGGGCATAACCCAAGCCAAGTCTAGTCTACTAAACACTTCATTCCATAACACCCTAGCTGTCTCACAATATAAAAGGAAATGATCCACCTACTCACCCCCTTTCCTACACATACAACACTAATCTGCAATGATCACCCTCTGTTTCCTCAAATTGTCAGTTGTGAGGATCTTACCCAATGAAGCTGTCCACACGAACAAGGCTCCTTTGGGCGGTGCCTTATGTCTCCATAGCCTTCTCCATAGAAACTGAATATTGGGCTTGTGTGAGGGACTTGTAGTAAGAGTGAACCGAGAAAGAACCTTTACTTGCTGGTGTCCACCACAACATATCTTCCTGCTGGTTGCTTGGTTTTATAGAGTATAAGAGGCTGAACAATTCTTCAAAGCTGCTCATTTCCCAAAATTGTGCCGGCCGACTAAAATTGATATTCCACTGGATTTGCTCCCCCGCTATCACCATGACTTTAGCCACTAAAACATCTTTGGCACTTGCAAACCGGAAAAGTGAAGGAAATACATTCTGTAGAGCACTGTCACCACACCAGATATCACTCCATAATTTAATCCTGGAACCCTCCCCCACAAGAAATCTTGTGTGTCTAGTGAATACCTCCGATCCTCTTCTTATGTGTTTCCGCAACCCCACTCTGTAAGCTCCTTTCACTTCTTTCGTACACCATCCTCCCCATAATCCTCCATATCATAGTAAATGGTTCCTTTTCTCCTAAACTAGCGATCTGTGTTCTTAACATTCAGGGTTGGAGGTAAGAGCAATGTTCATGACTATACACTTGCTGCTGAGGCTTGTTTACCGATCATAAGTGCAATTGTGGATGAGATCAGGAATCAAAATTATCCTCATAGATGCTTTTTGAATATTGATCTACCAACAGATGTTGCTAATCATAAGGTAAATTTAAACTTTTTTGAGAACATATCACTACTGAACGTTAATTTTAAGAGAATATATGAATAGCCATTGTTTTTCTCATAGGAAGTCATTTCTTTTTAAATTATGCAAGAGAGTAGCATATCTAGAAGGTTGAAGAAGAGGATAACTTTAGGACTAGCATTTCTGGAATATGTCGAGTTCGTCTGGTCATTTTAATGAGTTTTTTCCTTAGTATTTTTAAAAATGTGTTAGTGTTTTGTTGAATGTGATGACCTGACACAGTTTTGTTAACCTCATTATGCAACTTATAGGCGTGTATATATTCATGGATTAGCCATTTAGCTTTATGTGATCAATTAGGAACTCCTTGGACTGTTTCATGATAAGAATGCCTGTGTTTCTGTTGGGTATTCACTAAGTGAGATTGTAATGTCATTTTGGGTTGTCTCATGTGCCTTAAAAAGGGGTATAAGCTGACTAAGCAGGGTACAAGCATATTCAGAATGGGATGGAGACAAGTTACTTCTGACATGCAAGGAGAAAAAATGGCATCGACTATGACTATGGAGTCTAACTCAGAAGCATCAGCAGAAACTCAAACATCACCTATATTGCCAGAAAATCCTTTGTTCAGGAGGGAAGTATGTGCAATTCTTTATCCATCTGCCTCTTCATGTTGTGAATGCATTGTCCATTTGTTTTGCCAAGTTAAAATCTTATTCTGATATTCACTGAACTCTTTATACAAATTTTCGATTACTTAAAAAATAGAAAAGATATCCACTGAACTCTTCTGTGTTTGCTTTTGCTTGCCAATTTTCTGCTTGATAGAAAACATGGACTTTCATTTAATAAAGAGGAAACTATGTGGTATTGAATGAATGGATGAATGAATGAAAAAGGCCGTGTCTGTGTTTGTTTGAAGCATAAGTTTCTCTCTTTTGATCATGAAGACTTTTAGCTTTTGTTTTATACCTGATTTTCAAATCACAAGTTTGTTGAGAGAGAGAGAGAGAGAGAGGGAGGAGAACATATTTACTATTGATGTTATTACCATTGGTATCATAACCTTTAGTGGTGAAGATGATGGTGTAAATCTATGGTTTTGAAGAAAAATGACTTTGTGGCATAAATGTACCTGGTTGCCAGTCATGTGAGTCTCACATGGCTTAATTTTATTACCTACTTTAGCCATTTTCAGTTCAGTCTAGACCATGAAGGGTTGAGTTTTACTAATTGAACGATGAAAGATTTCCATGTGTTATGGCCTAAGAGTTGAAGTGTATAATCCAAGAAGAAAAAATGTAGGCAATCACACCCGCTAGTAGAAAGTGGAGGGAGGGCTCCATCTTCATGAACCTGAAATAGAAGCCCTACGATGCGACCCACTCAGTATATTCTATAGAAGACAATTTCTTTTCAAGGAAGAGAATATGATTGTGTTGGATGGTATATTAGATTTCGCATCCCTTGTATTTGTTTTTAAATTTTCGAACCATATCATTTCAGCTAATTGCAAGATTGTGATCTATATCATTTCATCTAATGACTAATGCTTTTGAGGACGACATCGTTTGGAACAAAATGGTTGAGTCAAATGTGATTGCTGAGTTACTTGTTACAAACATGCAGGAAAGCTTTGTTCTTTTTAGAAAGCCCTAATACAGAGGACAAGTTTCCTGATCTTTTGCTTGATATTTAAGCGCGTCACTTTTTTCTGTTTAAATTCTTCATATATAACTCTGCTTTTCAAATGTTGTAGGTGATTAGTATTGAACATGGCGACAATGATACGGACCACCGAATTCTTCAGGAAGGATATGTATGTTTATATGATTGATAAAATTTATCTATATGGTTTTATTTCAGCCCCAATAACTTTGATTGAAATTAAAAAAAAAAAAAAAAAAACCATCAGTAAATTGGTATCTTGATTCTATTACAGATTACTGTCACTCCTCTTGGTGCCCTTTCACCTGCAGAGAAAGATTCTCATGTCTTCTTTCAAAATTGGCTGCCAAGTGTGGTTGCACACCCCTCTTCTTCATCCTTATAATGCTTATATCCTTCTTGTTGTAAGTAACTGCAGCCTATATAATTTTCCCTATACTCAAGAAAATTGAGTGAACAGCACCATCGCACCATTGCTTTTACATGTTTGGTTTAGATATGTAGGTTTCATGTGTTTGCTATTTATTTGCTGGCCTAATTATAAAATATTAGTAGCAGCACCGATTTTAGCTCAATCATGTCATGCTGAATAAAACTTTATATTATCAGGGAATCGGATTGTGATACCCTTAGAATTCCCTATTCCAATTCTAGGGGTGGATTTCGGATCTGTGGAACACCATTCCTGTGGAAATGAGCGAGTGAGGTGGGAAATATACACCAGTATATCTTCAGTTCGGGAAAAAAAAAAACCATTTTGTCCCGTAGTTTTCACAATTTCTACATTTACGGCAGCGTATCTTGAGTTCAACAGAACCTTCTTTTACCCATTCATTGTCTCAAATTCTACTTTTTCTCCCACACAATAGATATTAAAAGGGTCTCATTCTAAGCTGTTTGATAGTTTAAGTAGATGATAATAGAAAGAATAGTTTAATTATCCACGAGGTAATAGTAATCACTACCTTTATGTTTTCACTGGACGAAAATACTGAATTACACAGGATTATTCATGTTAATCTTATTGCTAGGGCAAACTGAAGAAAGTAGAGCTCAAATAATTCCTTTGGATTCGTCTGCCAGATGATATCATTTTTCATTGCCCTCAGAATGCCGGCGTCTGGTCGTAGCACGCGCATCTTACTAAAAGGATCTGGAATGCCTCTATGAACACATTTGTATGATTAACAATCCTATGTATGCTTTTAGTTCTCTATATATTACTTTCGTCGTAGCTTTGAACTTATCTAAATTTCCTATAGACGTGGATTAGAATTTCCGTAGAACAAGCTACTACCGTATCGCCTGCCTGGATTTGTACCAGAAAACATGCTTCTGCAAGTAAGTACATTAGAGGATTCCTAAAAGAAAAGAAAATAACGTTGTTTTCGATGATGTATGAAGTAAGATGAGCACGTGATCGAGACTCGTGAGCAGGACAGACTTTTACCTAACCCGTTTTGACCAGATATGGAAGGTTGGATTAGCCAAATCAAAAAATATAGGAAATTCAATTACACGACTTTGGAATGGTAGATAATGGCTTTAGAAGGCTCGTACATCTTATAAAGCTTCCTGAAGGTTGAATCTACGGGTAGAGAGCGCGCACAAAAAAAAAAACAAAAGAAAAAAGAAAAATGGTTTTAAAAACTAATAGAATATGGTGGAGTAGTAGTACTCGAACACTACCTAAATAGCCGAAAAGTAAAAATGCTTACGAAGTTTGGCTAAAAGTTGAAGTAACTTGTGCCTGCAAATGGCATATGTTTTTAGCATAAAATATATTGGGTTCCTTTCACCATATCAGAGAGATGAAAGTGTAGGGTTCATAAAGCCTCGCCAAAGGTTTTTTTTTTTTTTTTTGGATGACCAACCTTTTCCTTTGCAACCAGGCATTTCATGAGACCTAAAATCACACCAACTCCTTTTTCTTTTCATATAATTTGGCCACGAGGACAATTATTCTATTCACAATTCATCTGTTTTTTTTGTCTTAAATTAGATATTTTTTATACGGCTTATCATTGTAATCATTATGTTTTGCCTGTTTTTTTTTTGGAAGGCATGTCCACGAGAACCTTGTTGAATCCCTATGTGGCACTTGGAAAGCTATGTTTCAACGTCCTTTATTGATTTACTCTTTTTTTAGTATCTAGAAAGAAAATCAACAGCGCTATTGAGATTGCTTCAAGTTCAGCAATATTAAGACGTGAAAATCTTGTCGGTTTTCCGTCGTTTCTGTAGTTTTCACATGTCATCGTCAAGAAATTTTAGTCCTCTAAACTCTAGGGAAGGAAGAAACAAAGTGCCACCTCAACTACCGAAACAGACGAAGCAACAATAGGAGGCCTCGTAGAAGTAGAAACGAGTTATACCTTCAGCCTAATATGCAATCTAGAAATAGAGCCATTACCTTTCCCCACCTCCCTCACCAAAACCAAGAAAAATAAAAACACAGAGAGAGAGAGAGATTTGGGACATTGAGTTATTAGGCATATAGAACATGTAAAAGAAAAGGCTCTTCCAGATTTAGAGCCAAATAAAAGACGTTGCATAAACAAAGATGGCAGGGGGAGGGGAGTAATTGAGGAGCCCAAAATACACAAAAAGAAAATATTAACTTTTTTTTTTTCTTTTATATGAGTGAAGATGTCATAAATATTTTTATGTACATAGCTGGAACTTGACAGAAAATAAGAAGTGTAAATAACTGGAAATTTCTCATATTCTGTCAACTCTGTGCATTGGAGCCCTCATTTTTTTGGTTGCAAAGGTGCATTAGATTCCACCAGTATTGACCAAAGGACATGCACATCTTCATAGGGGCAGGATTTGACATCCTCATACAAAATGTATATCCCTCTTCCTGAAAACCCAAAGCAAAATGATATAAAAAGATTAACATAGAGGGAAGAAACTAAGAAATGCATGCATGAAAAGGATCCAAAACGACACCAAGAAAAAAAAAAAAACAAGTAAACTGCAGAAAGCGTCGTGCTTCTGAGAGGAAGAGAGAAATGACAGTAGTTCGTGTGTTTCCAGGAAACCATATGGCAATGTGATTAGTGCAAAGACAATATTGGAAGCAGCAGTACTTACTCTTTCTTTCAGCTGAATGCATTCGAAACCAGAGCTTCTTCACTGGAGAGAGGAGGGATTGAAGCCACCCCATTTAGGAGAAGTGGGTGTGGAGTCTCATGTGGGTTAAAAACAATTGGGAGGAATTTAAGACGAGGGAGACTGTTGGTTTTGCTTAGACAAGGGTGAAGAACATTTTTAGGTCACAGTTTCCAGAGAGACATTTTAACATTTCATTCCCTTGCAGACTAATCATGCGTATCACATTTTGCTCTTGGTGCAATGTCTCTTTCAAACCCCTTTTTGGCTTGTAGAAGAAGGAGCCTCAGCCACCCCACCAATCACCAGTGCTTCTCACACTTGTACCATGCCACAATACCCTTCCCTAGTACCCATTTTTCACTTTAAAAATACCTTCCACCTCAGATCAGATTTTGGTGATTTTATCATTATTATACAAGTTTTAGGTTATATATATATATATATATATATATATATATGCACACACATCCTTGGGGTTCCTTTTATTCCCTATATTTTGGGTCACCTCGTGTTTTTTAAGAAAAGACAAAGCTTCTTTCAAGAGTCTCCTACAAGCATGATGATGAGTCTGTCTTCCATAAGTCCCATTGGGGGCGGGTGCCTTAGAAGTGTTTTGTGTCAGATGTAGCTTGCTGACTCAGACATTGGTTCACTCATGAATTTTGGTGTCATGCTTCTTATTTATTTTTAACAAAGTTATACTACTTTTGCAAGATATTGTCTATTTCATGAACAAACTGGATCATTACCCACAATTTAGATAATGTAAAAGGTAGGGGGACGCGCGGAATAGATAAAATAATGCAGAAACATACAAATTTCTAGAAGAGAACTGTATAATCTGTTTAATGAATTATATTTCCTTTTCCTTTATGGTACTTTATTTACAATTCTAGTCATTTTACATGAACAATGCCTTTCGATCTTCCATTATATTTCTAAAACCACGAGCTAAGGTTGTCTCATATCGGTTGTAGAAGGAGTTGGTGGTCAGTTTATAAGTATGAGATAAAGTCTCACCTCTTGAGCTAGCTTTTGAGGTTGAGAGAAGCCCAAGACCACCCAACACTGGTATCAAAGCCAAGGTTTACCAACAGTCTTAGGCCCAATAGTCTGCGGGAGAAACGGGTTGTTGCTGCTTCAACCTAGAGCCTGATGTGTGAGGGAGAGATTATTGGGGTTGTCCCACATTGGTTGTGGAAGGGGGCTGGTGGCCAATTTATAAATGTGAGGAAAATCCTCACTTCTTGAGCTAGCTTTTGAAGCTGAGAGAGGCCCAAGACCACCCAAGACAACAATCGTTTCCTGAAAATTTCAAACTATGTAATTGTATCTTTTGTAGGAGAGAGATCAGGAAAAAGGAAAAATAAACCATATATGAGGGAGGATGAGGGATGCCTTCTGAATGCCAATAAAAAAAGTGGCTAATATGAGAGAAAACGTTGCTTACATTATGTAACTATTAGGAAGTGATCATATTGTGTAATGGTCTTTGATATTTTGGTAATAGAATTAACTAGAAACAATAGAGAGATTCAAAGAGAAATATATTGATACTGGGTACATTCGAGGTACACCCAACCTCCATAGCCTACGAGAAGCTTCAGAAAAAATTCTAAAAAACATAAGGAAATCATTTTTGTTCCCCCTTCCTATATTCCCTTTTAGACAGGTAACTAACTTCCCCAATTATTTGCTTACACTTGGAATTCTAAAACTGAATTACAAAAGGATAAAATAGTAAACTACTAGATTATAATAACAAAATCATTTTCTAGAACATAGACGTGACTCACGCAGCAATGTAATCCATCTTCTCACGTAAGTTGCCTTCTGAAACAGCTCCAAAATGCCCCGTTTAGCTAATGGTCCCCTGGTCCACTTCAGTTCTCTTCTTCTCAGCTTTTTATTCTTTCCTCAGCTTGGCCCAACTTCGTGGGCTTCATAACAAACCCGCCCACTTAAAGAACCCTGCCCATAAGGTGTGGGTAAGATTCTTGAAGTGTTTTCAAACACTCCCAGTTGTTGTTCATGACAGAAGCCCCAACCCACTTCACCAACACTTCTGTGCAAGCTTGGCGGGTGATGCGGCGATCCAGCACCATTTCTGGCTCGGGTTGCACTTCGTCGGCGTCATTGATTGGAGGCAGTGAAGGGAGGGGTTGTACATGAAAACCCAACTTTCGTTTGAGGCAAGAGACGTGAAAGACATGGTGGATCCTCGACTCCGAGGGTAGATCCAAACGGTTGGCCACGGCTTTCAGGCGCTGCACCACCTTGAAGGGGCTGTAGAATCTAGGTGAGGGTTTGAGGTTGTGTCGTGCAGCTACTCATCTCTTGCGGTAAGGTTCTAACCTAAGGTACACCCACTGCCCAATGTTGAACTTTCTCACTGTTCTGTGTTGGTCAGCATATTGTTTCATTCTTTGTTGAGCAAATATGAGGTTTTCTTTCAAGATTTGGTTGGTTTGCTCTCTTGACATGAGGAATTTGTCCACTATGTCGTTAGAAGCCGTGCCAGACACATACGAAGTATTGTACCACCACTCTGCAAGAGAAAGCCATTGAACCCATTGTTTTGGCTTAGCCCCCACATAGTATCTGAGATACCCTTCCACAGTCTTGTTCAAGGCCTCGGTTTGACCATCAATCTGGGGATGGTAAGTTAAGCTGTAGTTTAAAAAAATTCCTTGTAGCGAAAAAAGGGTTTTCCAAAATGAACTTAGGAATGTAGGATCACGATCAGAAATAATGGCCTTTGAAAAACCATGGAGGTTGAATACCTCCTTTAAGAAAATCTGAGCTACATCATTGACAGTGTAAGTGTGTGACAGACTCATGAAATGACCGTATTTCATGAGTCTGTCAATCACTACTAAAATGACATTGACCCCTTTTTCTGATGGGAGATCCTCCACAGAATCCATTGAAATTTCTTCCCACGCTTGTTCAAGTATGGGTAAAGGCTGTAAGAGGCCTGCTGGGAAGAGGGTTTCATGTTTGTTAGATTGGCAAACATCACAACACCTGACCAGGTTCTTGATGTCCTTCATGCCATGCCAAAAAATATCTTGTTTAGCTCTTTAATAGGTTCTAAGAAACCCTGAGTGGCCTGCTTGTGGATTGCTATGGATAAACTGTAGGACCTTTTCCTTGAATGAAGAATTAAGAGCTATCACAAACCTCCCCTTCTTAAGAAGCAGCTCCTGCTGTAGTGTGTAGACTCTAGAACCTCCTGCTTGACCTTGAATTTACTCACCAAATCTAGTAATTCAAGGGCAAAAGAATAACTCTACCTCAATTCTTCTACCCAATCTACAGTTGGAAATGAAATAATGGCTAGCAATCCCTCCTCCCCTTCAGAATTTTCATGCATTCTAGAGAGAGCACCGACCACCTTATTTTCCCTTCCCTTCTTAAACTCAATTTTAAAGTCATAACTCATGAACTTGGTGACCCATTTCTACTATGCAGTAGTTCCCAACTTTCGTTCTAGCAAAAATTTCAAGGTCTGTTGGTTTGCTTTAACAACAAACGATTATCCCAAAAAGTAGAGTTTCCACCTTTGCACTACTAACACTAGTGCAAGTAACTCCTTTTCATAAGTAGAAAGTGTCAAAACCTTCACTTTTAAGGCCTTGCTGAATTAGGAAATTGATTGCCCCCCTTGCATGAGGACTGCCCTTATCCCACATCCACTAGAATCACATTCTATCATGAATGTTTGTATAAAATCTGGAAGCCGTAGAATTGGGGGCTGAGAAATTACTCTTTTTAACTGCTTAAAGGCCACAATGGCTTCTTGATTCCATGCAAAGGCATTCTTTTTTAGAAGAGTTGTTAGAGGAGCAGCTATAAGGCCATAGTTCCTTATAAATTTTCTGTAGTAGCCCGTTAAACCCAAGAAACCTCGTAAGGCTTTTAAGTTTATAGGAACTGGCCACTCCAACATCAAGGCCACCTTATTTGGATCTGCCTTCACCTCTTCACACGACACTACATGTCCCAAATATTCTGCCCCATGCACCTCAAACTTACATTTAGACAACTTGGCATACAACTAGTGTTGAGATAAGACCTCCAGAACTTGTTTAAGGTGACTTAAGTGGTCCTCTAAACTGTATACACCAGTATATCGTAAAAAATAAAATTAAAAAAAAGAAGAACAAATCTCCTTAAAAATGGCTTAAAAATCTCGTTTATTAACCCTTGAAATGTTGAGGGTGCATTGGTGAGGCCAAATGGTATCACCAAAAACTCATAATGATCCTCATGAGTACAAAATGTCATTTTGGGAACATCCTCTAGGGCCACCTTGATTTGATGGTACTCGGACCTCAAGTCCATTTTTTAAAACATCACCGAACCAAATAACTCATCTAGCAACTCATCGATGACTGAGATTGGGAACTTATCCTTGATAGCCTCCTGATTTAGGGCTTTATAGTCCACACATAATGTGGTGCCAACTGCCATCTGCCTTTCGAACCAACAAAACAGATGAGGAGAAGGGGCTTGACTTGGGTCTAATCATACCAGATGTTAACAAGTCAGCCACAATTTTTTCTATCTCTATTTTTTGGTAAAATGGGTATCTATAAGGTCCTGTTGAAATGGGGGGAGTTCCTGCTTTGAGGATGATTTTGTGGTCTTGTGCTCTCTCGGGTGGTAACCCCACAGGCTCCTAAAAAAAAAATTTTAACTGTTGTAGCAATAGGTTAATATGATTGTTAAAAGGTTTATGTACTGTGCTATCCATTTGTGGTAATAGCTCCATTACCCATAGCTGAATTAAAACCCCCTTAGAGCCATTGCTACTATTGAACTTAACCTTTCTGCCTTCCTCGAAGGATGGCCTCCCAAGCCTTAGACCCACTAACTCCATCTTCTTACCCTTCCACTGAAATTCCATAACTAGTTTGGAAAAATCTCAAGTGATACACCCCAAGGTTTCTAACCAATATACTCCCAACACAACATCATACCTTCCCAAAGTTAACAAATATAAGAGAATGTTAAACTGAGTACCTTGCAGTTTGGTGGGGGTGTTCTGGTAGAATCCTTCACTGGTTACCATCTCCCCATTAGCCACGCTGACTTTCAACTTGTTTGTAGTGTCCACCAAGAGTCTAACCTTTCTTGCTATGGAGGGATCTAGGAAGTTATGAGTGCTTCTTGAATCCACTAGGATCACCACCACTTCACCTCCAATCGAACCACATAACCTCATAGTTTTGGGATTTGGAGTTCCTGTTATAGCATTTAGAGAGAGTTCCAACTTTTCCTCATTCTTGGCTATTGTGTGTGTGTTTGCCCGATCGAGTGAGTCAAAATAGACTTCCTCCCATTTGTCCTCCCCATTCTCATCAAACCCTTGAAGTACATAGACTCGAGGTGATTTGCATACATGGGAGGGACTTCACTTTTCTTCACAATGATAACACAAACGTCGTTTCCTCTTCTCGTCCATTTGAGCTAAAGAGATTTGTCTACCTAGTTTAAATAGTTATGCACTTGCCCTTGGGGTTGACTATAGTGAGTTCCCAAGCTAGAACTTGAATCTGAGAACCCAATGCTCTTCTCCACCCATCCCTTCACATACTTTTTAGAGCTGGCCAAGTACTCCTCCTGAACTTTGGCTAGTCCTAAGGCATCATTTAGGCTTAGTGGGTTGAACATTCGCACGGGGAGTCGAATCTCATCCTTCAACCCACTAAGAAAATAGCTCAGTTTGTGTGTTTTTGGGAGGCCTCTCAGCCTATTCGAGAGTGCTTCAAACTAAGCCTTATGGTTGACTACAGTGGTGACTTGTTTGAGGCGGGTGAGTAATTCCATTGGATCTTCATAGGCTGTTGGTCCCAAGCGAAATAACAATGCTCTTGTAAAAGTTTCTCAGCTATTAAACTGTCCCGTCTCTGCTGCATCTTGGTACCAAATTAGTGCATCTCCCTTTATGTAATAAGAAGCCATTTATAGTTTTTGTGTAGGTGGTGTTTGGTGATACTCAAAATAGTGGGAAGCCTTGAAGACCCACCTTGCTGGGTTGCTTCCATCACAATAAGGAAAATCAAGCTTGACTCCCCGTTGGCCTTCTCTGCAAAAATCATGGAATTCTCTATCTTGGTGCATATTTGGATCTTGGTGGACTACCTGGGTAGCTTGGTTGGTGACTAAGGTGCGCACCATTTCAGTGAGCTGGGAAATATCTTTTCTCACGGAGTGCATCCTCTCTTCCTGCACGTGGATCCTTTTTTCCTGGGCATCCTGGCGTTGAAGGACCTCATGGTGTTTGGAATGTGTGTTGTCAACTATGAAGGATCGGTGCTGCTGATACCAATTGTAATGGTCTTTGATATTTTGTAATAGAATTAATTAGAAACAATAGAGAGATTCAAAGAGAAATGTATTGATACTGGGTACATTTGAGGTACACCCAACCTCCATAGCCTACGAAAAGCTTCAGAAAATATTCTAAAAAACATAAGGAAATCATTTCTTTTTCCCTTCCTATATTCCCTTTCAGACATGTAATGTAACACCCCCCCTCCCGTAGGATAGAGAATAAACCCTGGCAAGAGATCTCATATTTAATAACTGAAAATAGGATTTATTTTGTAGAAAAACTATTTAATAAAAATATTTTCTAAAAACATTAAATGAATGATCTGACTAAAATTTGTCATAAAAGTAGTTTTGTTCTAGAAAGTCTGAACTAAAAATAAAATGCTCCTTCTACTCCTGGCCTGCCTGCTCGTAATCATCATCTTCACCTGGGTGGTTAAAATCATGAAAAATAAACTAAAATGAGTCGATGACTCAGTAAGAAATCTATCACAACGTAAACGTAATAAACATAAGATTTTCATGAGAACTTTCATGCTGAGCTTAAAATTCATGACTGTTCATGCTAATGCTTATGCTATGTATGACTGATTTATCTGAACTAACTGACTGATTTATCTGACTTATCTGACTGGCCAACACACTTAACCCTGTGTTCAAGGATGTGCATCGGCCCCACATCCCGCTGCAGCAAGGGGAACTGCTGATAGTATTCTAGCATACTATGGTGGACCACGACTGAGTTCGTGGCTTGCACACCACCCTGAACTGAACTGAACTGAACTGCATTGGTACCATGCATCTGAATGGCCATCTTATTAATTGATCTGATCTTATCTTACACTTGAATTTAAGATGGCTTACGTGTCTTATACACATGAGATGCATGACATATTACATACATAAATCATAATTTCTGAATTTAAACATGATACGGAATGACATGATCGTATGTTATGCTGGATGACATGCTTGCACATGACATGAGCGGTTCATAAATAATGGCTGTCAATGAATTGGCTTAAAATATACATACATATAAGCTAACTGTGATGATCCTAATTTAGGATCAAATTACTTACCTCGCTGCGTTTCTTCTTGAATAATACTTCGAAACTTGAGACCTATATACAATAAATAACTATCACTAAATTGTTTGGAAATAAATAAATAAATACTAATATCTTAACTAAATTTGGAATTCTAAAAGATAGTCAAACAAATATTTTGTTTTACACTAAAATCAATAATTCCTAGTATTTAAATTACTTAAAAATACTAATTTATAATTTTAGAAGAATACTTGGGCTATTTTAAAATAATTCATAAAACTTAAATTCTTAAACTAAGTTTCCTTTCTTAACACAATTATTAAAATCTTATAAGAAACCTAATAAATTTCATTAAATTCTTAACATAGTAATTTTATTAAAATCTTACTAAAGGAAATATTAACTAAAATATTAGACTTAAAAGTATACTTTAAAATATATTTCCAATTCTTTAAACACTTTCTTATAAAATGAACATTTAACTAATATATTTATTTAATTAAAAACTAACCTTTAAAATATTAAGCCCAATAAAATTACTAAAACCGTTGTTAAAATAAGATTAAATCTAATTTAAAATACCCTTTCAAATTCTTTAACTATTTTCTTATAAAAAATGAGCTCATGACTAATATATTTATTTAATAAAATAAACTCAACTTCAATACAATGACATATTAATATTCATAATTAACATACACTTAAACATAAAGTTATAAATGTAATCGTACTTAAAACACTGGAGATACTATGGGAAGGGATTAAAAAGGGTATAAAAGTAATCTCTTTTAAACACTTGCACTGAGTGAATTAAACCTAAAAAGCAACTAATACGTTATGTAGAGAAAAGGAGGCAATGGGAGACGATTGAGAGGCAGAGAACTCACAGAGAGAGAGGCTGACGTGCGGCGGTTCTGGGTTGTTGGCGGGGGTCACGGCGGCGCGACAGGGGGCTCGTCTGTGGTGGTGTGACGCCGAAGGAAGTGAACCATGCGGCAGTGCAACCGAGAGAGAGGGAGGAGCACACGCTGAGCTGGGTGGCTAAGGGTTGTAGGCCTACCGGGATGGAGTAGATGTCACGGGGAAGAGCTGGTCGGCAGTTTCTGGCATCGTGGGTGGTGCTCCGACGTCCTGGGGTGATCGGCGGAACAATCTGAACTGGTAGCGTAGAGGTGCTCGACAAGAAGCCACCGCGTGGCGTACGTGTGACAGTGCTTGGAGGTCCTTCTCGGTCATGCATGGTCTGCGCAGCGGAGTTGCTGTGGTGGTTCCGTCGTCGAGTCGTGGCCTTTCCGGTTGCTGCGTCTCACCGAGTAGTGTCCGGGCGGCTTTTCATGACATGGGTGTGCTCTGTTCCGTGAGTGCAAAACAGGGGTGCATTTCATGCATGACTGGGGCGCAGGGAGGGCTTACAGTGTTGTCCGAGGAGTTGGTTGGTGATCCTGAAGGTTGTCGATGGTGGCGTCGGCTTGCTCTGGGCAGAGGGGCTGAGCGTACATGGAGGGGAAGGCTTGAGGTTTGCGACTTGGAGTTTTCTTTCCATCCCGAAGTGATAAGTGTAATATAAATTTATATATTTAGGTGATGAATCAAGAGGAGACCTAGAGGAAAAGAGACGTGCATGAGAGACGTGCAGAATGAAGAGAAGGGAAAAACGTGGAAGTTAAAAATAATGAGAGTAGTTATCCTAATAACAATAAAATCTTAATAGTAATAATAATAATAATAATGATAATAATAATATTTATAACTATATGAAATAAAACTTATTTTATGGCCTAATCTTAAGATCAGATTGTTACATATAACTAACTTCTTCAATTATTTGCTTACACCTGGAATTTTAAAACTGAATTACAAAAGGGTAAAATGTTAAACTACTAGATTATAATAACATAATCATTTTCTAGAGCATAGACGTGACCCACAAAGCATTGTAGTCCATTTTCTCACATAAGTTGCCTTCTGAAACAGCTCCAAAATGCCCCGTTTAGCTAATGGTCCCCTGGCCCACTTCAGCTTTCTTCTTCTTAGCCTTTTATTGTTTCCTCAACTCGGCCCAACTTTGTGGGCTTCATAACATATTGGGTATGATCTACAAACGTTTAACAACTTTGTATGGAACTTTTGCACAACTATCTTATTTTCTCTCTTTTCCTTACCTCCAATGATAACGTCTCTCCCCTCTCTCGAAATTCCTTTTTCCCAAGTTGTTTTTCATATCTCTCTTTCCAACTTTTTTTTTCATTGCTCCCTCTTGAAATTTTTTCTTAGGAGTCACCAACCCATTCTTTTACATCAAAATTCCCTCTTGTTCGTATATTTTGACGCTCTGTTTTTTTTATTTTTTTGGATTTATTTTGATGTATCGATTATTTTTTAAAATAACGAGAATGAAATAAAGTTAATTTGATGAATTTAATATATGTATACAAAAACATTAAATAAATAAATAAAATAATAATATTTTATTATTATAGAAAGAATAGTGACTAATCCAATGCGAAATTTTGAAATAAATCAGCTAACATGCAAAATTTGACATCTTTAATAAAAAATTAGCTAAATCAATGCTAATGCTCAGTAAAATTCTCAAATCGGATTCACGAAAATCAGAAACATAAATACACAAGTTTATGCAACCAGAGGGTCAGCAAAGCGAGCTTTCTGGTGAAGATTGAAGTTTTTATTTTTTACTTTTTAAACTATATCCTTTTTTATTAGTTGGATTATTTTGGGTAATATATTAATGAGTTTATGGGCCTGCGAAAAACCGGAAAAAAAAGGCTAATGTTCATTGTTTTTGGGCTAATTACTGTAGTAGAGGTTCTCAGCGGGCCCAATTGAATGGACAGGAATGGTGTAGCCCAAGGCCCCAAACAAATCTTTTTATACGTTTGTCTCACTTTTAGAAACCAAGAATAGGTTTAGGATTCAATATGGTTTGTCTGTAACTCTTTATAAAAGGAAATTAAATCCATAAACTTGAAAGGAATATAAGGAAATATTATATCACCATTTTAAAATATAGTCATTTATTATCTATTGATGTGATCTCATATGATCAGAAATTAATTTAATATTATTTTTATATGACAATATTTGAAGTCACGGAGACTGTCCCTTAATAATTGTGGAGGAAAAAAAAACAAGAGGCAAAGATACAAGGGAAAGCATGTACGGAGGGGAGGATGGATGAAATTCATGAATGATATATATATAAAGTCCAAGAAATAATTGAAAGCGGTGAGCAGGGGATCGCAGGCTTTAAGGAGGCCGCAGTTCTGATGTGGGTCTCCTCAGACATTCGTATATCATCTGAGTGAGTTTGACATTTTCTTACCATTTTCCATCATTGTGTACAATGCCTCCAAATGCACCAGCCCACAACTAAGATTTTCCATCATTTTTTTTTAATGAGTTGGGATATATGTTAAACCATCAATTATTTTTAAAATTTAAATTTATTGAAAGAGATATATTTTATTATTTATTTTATATCTTAATATTCTCATTCACGTGTGAGTTATACTTCTCTTTAATGGGTAGCCCAACATATAAAATATTTAATTAAATGAGATAGAGTGTAGAGTTAAGATTCGAATTCAAGACTTCTGCTTTAATATCATGTAAATAATTGAGATGTGAAAAAGTAAGTTATTCTTAAATATATTTAACAATTTCTTTTTTATTATTCTTTACTCTTGATCTCACAATATATATATATATATTCTTTTATTAAAAATCACATAATCTAAATTTTATTAGATAAATGTCATGCCTATATGAAATCATGTAATATTTATAAAATGATGCGGTTTGATTTAGTACTTGAAGATTATAAATAATCGTTGGTGTGATCTCCTTTAATAACTTGAAGATATGCTTGCTTTTGCCTAATCATAACGTCACTTCACTGTCTCAAAATTTAAAAAGAAAAAGAAAAAAAAGAAACTTAAAGCCTAAAGACAACTCAATTATCATCAGCACTTTCACTTGAACAAGTGTGTTCTTTACGGCAAGCCAGCGATCCTTAATTTATTTACTTCTACTTTAACGTACTTCCTTCCCTTTTTTTTTTTTTCTTTTTTTTTTTCACTGTTTCTGGGAAGAAGGGAGATCTTGGTTTAAAGCATGAATTTAAATTAAGGGTATACAGAGAGGTTAGATGACTTCATCATATCTCATTTTATTTTATTTTAATTAATAATTATATTATTATTTATAAATCATTTTAATTTATTTCATCTTATCTTATTATTTAATCAAATATAATATTTTAGAAATTGGACGAACATTAACCTTTAAAGAAAAAAACATAAAAAAGCAACAACTTGATCATCAAGCTGTACCGTTTAATTAATTGGAAAAAAAAAA
Organism: Juglans regia; assembly: GCF_001411555.2. Lineage (NCBI taxonomy): Eukaryota > Viridiplantae > Streptophyta > Magnoliopsida > Fagales > Juglandaceae > Juglans > Juglans regia. Next base: position 36,844,253 of record NC_049907.1, on the reverse strand, counting down.
AGAAAAAAAAGGACAAGACCACAAACTACTCTGATGAAAGATATATAATTTGTCTCGCATTGAGATTTGGTTGTATTAGTTTAACAACCCTATATACCTACAAACTACCTATTCTGCATTTTGCATTCAGTGATTAGACAGAACAACTTCCCTTAATCATAGAAAAAATGCGTCATAGATAATCATGGTTTACCGTCATCAGTAGCGAGCACTCTAGCTAGAATAGTCAAAATTAAAAAATAATTTTGATGAATATAAAATAAATTTAAATTTTTTATTATTTTATTTACATAAATTTATACATTAAAATAATTATTTTTTCATTATATAATAATAAAATAATATAAGATGAATTTAATTTTAATTATTCACATTAAATCTCCACATTAGATTATACATTTATTCATTATATGATAATGAATAATTAATAATTTCAAAAATATTTAATTTTTTTAATTTTATCATATTTTACTATTCTACTTATTATATATTAATTAATAATCATGTTCTTATTAAATTAATATATCACTAAGTCAAATTAATATATTAATTGTGATAAAATATGTAATAGAAAGAAAGAGAGAGATAAATAATTAATAAAATATGTATTTGATGTATGTACAGTAACTTTCAAATTTGAAAAAACTTTTGAAAGTCACTGTAACTAAATTCCAAATATTTGAAATTTGACTAATCCAATGTAAGCATATTTTACTCTTTAATAACTAAATATTCATTAGATTTAGCTTTTAACTAATCCAATGAGAGTGCTCTTAGTTAATTTTTTTTTTAGCAAGTTATTACCAGTTATATTAAAACAAGAAAATGTGGACACACTATTCATGTTATTAATGTAGTATGATTTAATTTGTAATATTTAAATTTTTTAATTTTTATTATAAATTGAATCATATCTTTTTTATTTTTTGAATCATTCATCAACTTTCATTTACGGTAGATTGTTACAAAGTTTATCCTTTACAATATACTCTTGTATAGAATTTGGTACATCTTCCATCTAGAAATGTTCCTCACCATTCAAGAGAGCTATTCTTGCCAAATTATGAGCCACTTCATTGGTTTCCCTATAACTGAAAACCACCTTCCAATTGTTGTGCTGACTCCTCAATTGCTTAATATCTTCAACAATCTAACCCCATCTGGAGTCCTCCTCTTCTTCTGACATTACAACCTCAATCAATTCCTTTGAATCTCCTTCAAAAACCACATCCACCATGCCAATCTCCAGACATAATACCATTGCTCTCCATAGGACCATACCCTCTGCCATGTAGGAATTTTGGGCATCCCCGTTTGAAGCACTCATAGCAACCACTACCTCCCCCTGCCTATCTCTAATTACCACGCCTATTCCTATCTTTGAGCAACTTTGGTGAAGAGTCCCATCGAAATTGACTTTGAACGCTACACCAACAGGGCATTTTTCTCTATTCCCTCCCTCCCCCTTATTCAACCTAGTTTTTTTCTCATTTGCAGAATAAAAAGCCTCCACCCCGTAACTGCCATCTATATTACATTACTAGGCCTCCAAAACTTCTTCTCAAACACATATTTGTTTCTTCTATACCATATACCCTACATTATTACAGCCACCATTTCTGTGATTTTCTGATCCTTACCTCTGCACAAGTCCAACCACTTTTGTATAAAATCACAATCACCAGTAGGCCACTTACTAATAGGACTCATTGTATCCCGCCATACATCAACTGTTGCAGGGCAAGACCACATTACATGAGATATTGTTTCTTCATTCAAATTGCATATTGGACACAAATGATCCTCTACAATCTTTTTCTTCCAGAGATTTTTCCTTGTGGGCAACAAATCACTAATTGCTCTCCACACAAACAACTTTGTAGCAGTTGGTACATTCATGCTCCAAATTCTTGACCATATCTCATCTTTATTCTCAATATTAGAAGGTTCACCACCTGTTTGCAATAACCTCTGCTGGACCATATGATAAGCACTCCTCACCGAGTACTTCATATTCTTTGTTTGGCCCCGCACAAGTTTATCTGCTAAGCCCCTTTGACTGATAGGGATTGATCTCACAATCTCAGCTTCCTCCTTTGACAACACAGCATTTACAAGATCCACCTTCCAACATCTATTTTCCTCATCTATTAATTCACAAACTTTTGAGTTAGCTTGCAACGTCGATATAGGAGAATGGACACAGTGAGTAGTTTTAGTAGGCAACCATTTTTGTCCCCAAATCTTGATATCCTTGCCATTTCCCACCCTCCATTGCTGCCCATACACTTCTCCAATGAATACCTTTCTCATTCTGACATTGGCTCCACCAAAGTCTCAAGAAAATGCCTTCAATCTCAGTGCATAATCTTTTGGGCAGTAAAAAAACACCCATTGTATATGTTAGTACAGCTTGCAATACAGCTTTAATCATCACCTCCTTCCCAACTTTCGAAAGAAAATTGGTCTTCCAGTTTTGTATCTTCATCCATATCCTTTTCTTTTATGCTTCGAAAAGCATTATATTTGGATCTTCCCACAAAGGCAGGTAGGCCTAAATATCTTTCATAGCTATCACACATCACAGCACCAGCTTCATGGTTGACTCTCATTCTTACTTCACTTTTTGTATTTTTAGTGAACATTATAGAAGTTTTTTCCTTATTAAGTGCTTGGCCAGAAGCAGCTTCATAGAGTTTTAAAATTTCATAAACTCTCCTCCACTCATCTACTTTTGACCTACAAAATAGCACACAGTCATCAGCAAAAAGTAGGTGACTCACCCTCAATCCTCCTCTACAAACTGCACTCCCCCTTATGTTTCCCTACCTCTTAGCTGTATGAAGCATTTGGCTAAGACCTTCTGCACATATGATGAAAAGGTAAGGGGACAGGGGGTCCCCTTGCCTTATTCCTCTAGTTGGCCTATAGTTCTCCCAGCCTTTCCATTTACAAGTATTGAAAAGCTAACAGTTTCCACACATTTCATAAGCAAACCTGTTATTTTGTCCCCTAACCCCAGTTTTAACAGCATTGCCCTTAGGAAAGGCCACTCAACTCTGTCGTAAGCCTTTGACATGTCCAATTTGAATGCCATACTCCCTTCACCACCCTTCTGCCTCAACCTCATTGAATGTAGCATTTCATATGCCACCATTATGTTATATGTTATTAACCTTCTCGGGATAAATGCACTTTGGTTTTGGGAAATCACAGCAGGTAGGGTTTTCGTTATTCTATTTGCTAGCACCTTTGCAATGAGCTTGTATAACACATTACGAGGGCTAATTGGCTTGAACTCTCTCACTGAGTTATGATTTTTCACTTTGGGAATCAGTGCAATCAAGGTATGGTTTAACCCCATGCTAATCTCTCCCCCATTCAATACCTCTAACGCTGCTTTATCTTTTACTATTTTCCAATGGTTTTGGTAAAACCCAGCCCCAAAACTATCAATTCCCGGGAACTTCATGGGAGACATCTACTTTAAAGCCAACTCCACTTCTCCCACAGTGAACACTCTCTCTAAACCTTCTCTCATACCTTCATCAATTTTGGATCTAGAATGTTGCACACAGTTCACAATATCATCCGAGGAAGGATTTGAAGATGTGTAAATTTTCCTAAAATAATCCTAGAAAACCCATTCTAATTCACTCTCAGACTCCACCACCCTTCCTCCCTCTTCCATGATGGATTTAATGGTATTTTTCTTTTTTCTTTGACTTGCACATGCATGGAAGAATTGAGTATTCTTATCACCATATGCTAGCCATTGTTTCTTGGCCATCTGCTTCCATCTCAAATCCTCCTGTTCCAGCAATAATCCCAACTCTCCTCTCAGCTTTTTTATTTCTCCCATTCTCTCGGGCTTTTCATTAGCTTCCAGAAAATTTAAGCTCTCAATTTTTTCTTTTATGGCCCCCTCTCTAGCTCTTATTGAACCCCTACACCATCTGCTTAAAGCCTTTCTACACCCTATTAACAGATTTTGAATCTTTTGTAAAGGCTTCCTCTTGATATTATCTTTTCCCCATTCATCCCTTACAATCTTACTGCACTCCTCCTCCATACCCCAACTCATCTCATATTTAAAATTTCTTCTTTGTTGAAACCACCCAACCTTCTCTCCCACTGATAGAAACAAAGCCTTGTGGTCAGAGACGTGTTCCAATCACCTCTACCCTTTTCTCCAAGAACCTACCCATCCACCTCTTATTCGCCACCCCACGATCAAGTCTCTCTTTAATGAAGGTATGATCTTCATGCCCATTAGACCATGTGAATTTGTTCCCTATCCAACCCATGTCATACAACCCAGAGCACTCAAGAGCCTCTCTAAATTGTGACATCTGCCCCTCACCTCTTTCCCTCCCTCCCACCTTTTCATCTTGAGTGATTTTTCATTGAAATCTCCCAGAACACACCACGCAATCCCATCTTGGAGCTTTAACCCTTTAAGAAGTTCCCATGATTTCCCCCTTTTACTAACATCAGGGTTCCCATAAAATCCAGTTAACATCCAATCCCTCTCCCCCCCCTCCCCACACTCCCTTTAACCCACAAGTTTATATGCCATTGTGAGTAATTCAGCAATTCAACCTGATCTTCCAATTTCCATAGAACCATTAATCCACCACTCATTCCTCTGGTTTCAACAACCACACAACCATCCATACCCAATTTCCTCCTAATACCAGCAGCTTTTTCCATACACATTATTGTCTCTATCAAAAAGACAATCTCGGGTCTCTTTTCCTTTGTCATTAAGCAAAGAAATTGAACTGTCCGAGGGTTCCCAAGCCCTCGACAATTCCAACTGAGAATTTTCATAATTCTTGGCAGGGCTGCTCAACAGCCTCTACCAATCTGCACTCAATGTGCTCTTCATCACATAATTTCAACTTCTTCCTCACTACATCATTCTGCTCCTGTTTCCCACCCATTTTTTTAATACTCACTAAATTCAAAGGATTATTTGGCTTACCTTTGTCTCTAGCCCTTCGCTTCCAACTGCTATTTTTCTTTACAACAAACTCCATTTGCTTCTCTTCAATGTTGACATACTCAGTCACTCCCCCTCCTTTCTGCTCATCAGACAATAGCAACTGGCCAGAACGCTCACTCAATTCCACCATCCCTTCTTCCTTTTCCCCCCATATCTTTTCAGCCTTAGTTATTTTGGCCCCCAAATCCACAACACCTTCCTCTTTTGATGTATTCTCCTTCTCTGCTACCCGACTTGGATAATCTTGACAATTCATTTCCTCACTCCCAGACCCCTCCCCTTCTTTTTCATTTTCCTTTTCATCATCCTTCCACCTTGTTTTTTCCTTCCCCTCACTACCAAATCTGGTCCAAATAGCCATTATATTTTCCCTTTTGCACAACCTCTACCCTCAACCATGAACCAAATTGTGCTACATCCTCCCCCTCTCCTCCCTCTTCCTAGTTCCCATCCAGCTTCCACCCTCACTATGTAGGACCCAACCACAATTAAAACAAATGCGAGACAGTTTTTCATACCTCAATATTACCCATTTACCTTGACAAATCTATCCCGAGCAAGTGCTTTGTGCAATTAGATCTCCACCCTAATTCGTAGAAATTGTCCTCATCCAACACCATCATCTGGACTCTCTACCTTCTTAACCTCCCCCAGTGAGCTTCCAATATGGATTCCCCCATCACGAGTCATACAGACCATTGGGCGATCATGGACCTATACCCAAAACACTTCAATAGAGAAGTTCCACTGATTTGGTTGAGAGAAACCATCGAACACTTTTAAGACGAAAAGATGGCTATCGAATAGCCATGGTCTTCCTTCCAGGATACGCATCTTATCAGCATATGTCTTGAATGTTATCACAAACAAATTCTTTCCAACTCCCAAAAATTTTGCAGGACTACTTACTCTCCAGATTTTAGTTATAATCGCAGCAATCACTTCACATCCAACTACCCTCTCCATACATACCTTCCCAATTAAACTTCTCTCCCCCTTCTCTCGTGCAACATCCACCGTTATCGGATCTAAATTAATACCTATATTCTCTTCCTCCGATAATCGGAGACTACCACACATCCTTTCGAGCCCCTCCATCTCTTCACTTTCCAAATTTACTATTTCCAGCCAACATTCCTCTCAGATCCCCCCTGACAGTTATCAACTTTTTTCACCACCTCAGTTTTCGCGAGAGAAAAAACAGAGAGGAGACTCATTAAAAGTTTACATTTAGGTTTACATCGAATCATATCTTATTAACTATGTGTAAAGTGCATTATCTAGCTAACTTATAAATAGAATTTTTCAACTTAAATACTTTTTAACAGTTTCTCTTTTTATATTACTAGTTGAATAATACTAGATATAGTTTTAGAGTGTGCAACTCGTACACATTGTTTTTTTTTTTTTTTTTTTTTATGTAAATTCTATATTTATCTACTTTTTTTAAAGAGAGTAAATGTGACTTACACATTTTAGAATTGTAAATATTATTTCTCTTATAAAAAAGAGGATCAATATTTGTATATAAGATATTATCCAAATTAGACAATGCAATTAACCCATGGGCCGTCCATTGAAACATCCGGTTATAATTTGATTGTTAGGCTGAACATTTTGGTAGACATGCTTATTACTGAGGGATCATTTGGTTTTGTCACAAGATTTGGAATCAAAAGTCACGGATCAAGTTTAATTTCCTTTGTCTATTTGGTAATGAATATTTCTCCTATTTTTCTAACTGAATTTCACTAATTTCTTTTTTGGTTTGTTGTAAATCTGAGTCAGCCTAGTTAGCTAACTAGCTAGCTAAAAAAAAGCAACTTAATAACCATTAAAGTTTCTATAAATATAAAGAAGAAATTAAGGAGCGAGGCCAAAGCTGTGGGGCGACCAAACCTTTTTCCTCAATGGTGGGGCGGGGGGGGGGGGCTTTCAGTCACAAAGGCAACGGGGACCCCTATCCCCCCACCCCAAGCAAAGAAAAGCATCGTGGTATCATGTGCGCCTGAGGTTGTAGTCAACATTGTTTAGTTGTCTTTGTAACGGTTCCTTAAAGATACAATGTTTTGTTCGGTTGTGTCGCAAATGTCCAATCCGAAATGATGGTTGATTCCATTCGCAACTTGCACACACGTTCTTTGCCTTTTCACAACGTTAACAGACAGACACAACTCCCTCCTCAACTTTACGTAGTACCAGTTGTACTACTTCCCCCTTTCCGATTTGAAAGGATTAAGGTTAACCACACAATATAATATATATATATATATATATATATAAATGATATTTATAGTTGTGAGTTTGTAAGTATCGTGTAGTTACTTAAAAAAAGTAAATAAATATGAGATCTACATAAAAAAAAATATATATAATTTTTTAATAGTAGACTCTATTCTTTTTTAAAATGACTGCACGACACTTATATACTTTTCGACTGTATATAACATTACTTATATATATATATATATATATATTCAAAATATATGTAAACATATAAATGTCAATTTTTCAAACATTCGGCAGTACTGATCCTTTTTTGACTTTCGGTCACTCATTTAATGCAAAGATTAATACGCAGTATATCGTATGATCCACATGCTCGCATTATATATATATATAAGGAACAACATGCAACGACGTCGTACCATGGCGTATTACTGAAGTAATATAGTATGAAGTTTGCACGGTTCTGATCATGGCTGGTTTGGCAAGTGGATGAAATATAAAATTTTCATCTCATCTTATGATTTTATTATTATAATTTTTTTAAATTTTCATATTAAATATAATAAATTAATTCTACTTTTTTAAATTTTAATTTAATTTTTTTAAATCTTAAAACAATAATAATATTAAAAAATAATATTTTTAACTTTATTCAAAAACAAAAAATTTTCATCTTCCTATCCAACTTGCGTTTGTTGGTTTGACCACGTCTTACAATTTGCCGACACATATATACTCCCAATCTTGAAATTCTATCAATTTTTTCAATATAATATATTTATACCATTTAATATTATTCATATAAATTATACGGATAATATGAATTGTACATCAACATTTAACGTGGAGTTATTTATGTTAATATTGTCTATATAATAATAGAAAAATGATTTGTTAAAACTTCAAATAAACAAGTCATGTGTAGTCCTCTTATAAAAAAATGAATTTCACTATAAAAAAATATAAAAAATCTTCTACTATTTAGTGAAATTCACATTTTTATTAAAAATTTATATGAGATTTGTCTATTTGAAACTTGTACCTAACATTAATAAATTACATTTTTTACATTGTTGATTGAGGTTTGGGTTGTCTGATTAATGAACAATATAATTAATTTACCTACGGGTGTTGTACATTATGTTGGTGTAATATATCATGTGGAGCAAATTAGAGAATTTTCAGTAAATGCTAGCTGTGACATGTTAAAGAGGGATTTACTAGTGGTAATAACTCGTTAAAATAGATGATAATTAAATTACACATGCCACGTTTCATAGGTGGGAAAAGAGGGATGATGATAAGCTTAAAATACAGAGGACCACGAGAGGTCGCGACACAATTTAATTAATCCCCAATAAGAGATCGATGAAGACGGATCGACAACGTAACGATCATGTGTGGTCATTTGGTAGGGACGAGAGAGATCATGAAAAAAAAGTGTGACAGGGTAACTTTCTGTGTGATGATTGCTGCCAGATTTTATCTAGCTCACACCATTTAATTAGTTTTTTAAACTAATACATATGGAACAAACATAATAATTAATTAATCCCGATCTGAGTCAGAGAAAATTGCGTCAAAATCAGACATTCTAAACCATTAATCTTGTTTTTTTTTTTTTTTTTAAAAAAAAAAAAACATGCACTGCCGGTCGATCTCCTGCCTGTGTTAATTAAAGGACTTTTAATGATTTAATTAAATGACTTGTAATCATCACCATTAAGCTAAAAATAATGGCATGGTAATTATAGCTCGTTAATTACATTAATGTACGTACGTGTTGAAAGCGGAGTAGTTGCCTAAAAACTCTCATACAAGCTTCACAGAAGTAGTTCCCAAATGGGCAAAACAACGAAGCATTTTTTTATATAATGCCTTTTTCGTATGTACGCGCGTTGTTATACATGATGAATAACTAGCCAGTCAATTGCTCACAAGTTCTGAAATGCCTGCATGCCCAGCTAGCACGTCTCTCATGTTGACAACATCCCAGGCCCTAGCTAGCTATTACATGTACGTAACCATATAAAGTTACAACAACAGACAGAAGCTTCCCATATGAGCTGCAACTTTCCTAATTTTATAATATACTCAATTTAATATTTAACGAAGTCACTGTTTCACCTTAATTTGTTTTTAATAGTGGAAGAGAGAGAGAGAGAGAGTAGCAGCCAGTGAGGAAAGCAATAGGAATAGGTTATTTGAATTTAAAAAGGCCATGATTCAACGACGATAATGATACAGTTTAGGTGGGGTGGTGCATGTGAGATCAGGAGAAAGGAGGGTAATGTTTCAAATTTTGAAATCAGTACTAAAAAATTAGAAAAAAAAAAAGAAAAGAAATAAGATTTCAAGGGTAGGTGAGAACTGTGGAATAAGGATGCAACTGAGGCCACGTGGGAGGTCTGCGAACCAACAGTATCATATCTGCCCCCAAAGTCCTCAACTCTCGCCCAACTCTCTCTTATCATCGTGAAAAAATTTATTATTAAGTCTCATACTACACACTATTCTTTTTATGAGTTTTTTAATTTAATTCTCTTATTAAATATATAATATATAAATTATAAATAGAATAATTCAATTATTTTAAAAATAATAAAATCAAAAAAACTTTAAAAAATTTTAAAAAAATAAAAAAATTTTGATCTCCCACATTTGAATGAGGACAATTGGAACAAATCGTTAGCTAAATACCACCTTTTATGTTATTATTTTAATCATCACGATAAAGCTTTCAACTTGTTCTTTTGAATGAGGACAATTGGAACAAATCGTTAGCTAAATACCACCTTTTATGTTATTATTTTAATCATCACGATAAAGCTTTCAACTTGTTCTTTATTTTTATTTTTTTTGCCCCCCTCAGCATAAAGCTGCTTACAACTTTGGCTTTGGGAAATTCGACTTAACATCCTTAAACAACGCTTTGGCCTATTTATGATCATCATCCTCTGCCTCTACAAACTCCCTCTTTCTTCAGTACTTAAAACCGTCGATATTTTGCTTTTATTAATTATATATACTAAATTTTTATTTTATTATTTAATAATAATAAATATGTTAAATTTTAAATAATTTGTACAATGTACTTATATATATTATTAAAAAGTACTGGACACGTGGAGAATGTCCTGGACTTTCTAGCTAGTAGCTCTTTAATTGCCATGCAAACACGGAGGCCGGGTCTTCGCCGTGACAACCACGAACTTGTGGAAAACACAGAACGAATTTAAAATGGACGACATATCTCAATGTTTTGACTTATGGAACTACGTGTTGTGTTAATGTACAAGGGCTCGTGTTTTCACTGCTTTGAACATGTGATAATTCTACATTATTTAATGATCATCAGCACCAATTGTTTATATATTCAAATAGAAAGAATATGTTTAAAAATATATATATACTTATACCTTTGAGTCAAATAAATTCTACAAAAAAGAATAAAATGATCGAGTCATATGAATTATATATACAGTAACGTACACTAGTACTGTTATATTGACACTATGTTTGGTTTTGTTGTTGGAACAAACTGATCAACTTTTAAATTCATTTTAAATTAATTATTGATGAGATTCATTATTTTTTTAATTTTTTATAAAAAAATAAAATCCATCTCAATTTATTTTATATATTTTATACTCATTTTAATTTTAAAAAAATTAAATTCATTTCAATAAAATTTATAAAATATTATTATTTATAATTCAATTAATTAAACTAAAATCCAAAAGTAGCAAGAAAAAGATGCAGGTAAAACCGTAAAGGAAAGAAAATTGCCTAGCCTACAAATAAATCAGAACGTACAAAACTCTGTCCAACACAAATACCTGAAAATTATACTACTACTGTGTATCATGTGATTCATGTGTGTGAATGTGACCCTTAATTTAATTAATTAATTAATTTTTATCCCCGTATGTATATCCCTGGCCTTCACGTGTTCGATTTTATTTTGGTCCCATCATTACTCGCACACAGTGCTTAGTCAGCAAATTATCATAATATTAACCCTATTTAAATTTACCAACGCAGAACGTTCTCTCTCGTGTAATATTTACATCAAATGCCATTTTCTGCATGCTTTTTTCACACGACAATCCAATTTCATGTCTCCTGCGTGAAAATGGGGTTGTAAATTGTAACACCCCTCTGACGCAGCACATATATATAACATAGGAATCTAAAAATGGAAACTCCATTTTCCAAAACCAAGGAGGATTAAACGGAGAGTAGGGGCAAGAGTGGAAAGTACTAAGGAAGCCATGACCCATCGATGGTCCCAGTAGGGTCGGGCACGTGACGTTTTCCGTTACGAATCGCCATCGTACCGTCTTTGCAATGACATATTGGCATTGACCGAAGCAGTGATGTTGTGAGGTTGAGAGTGCATTTTATTTAATGCCTGCATGTGCAAGTATGAGCTTGTAACGGCGTTATTAGCCGTCGTTTGCTATAAATACGGGCTCTTAACCCTCACTTTTTATTGAACCCTATATCTCAATATCAATATCTCTGTCTCTCTCCATCTCTTTCTGCTACGAGTTGGGAGTTTTTTATGGTTTCGTGAAGCAGAAGTCTGGTATATTCGTGTTTTCTTCGAGACTCGTAAGTTTTCTTGAAATGGGAAAGAAAGAGCAGAAGGATCAGAAAGACGATGACAGGGTTGAAGCTGTTCTGGAGCTTCTCAGAAAACAAGCCCCCCTTACAGTAAAGCAGGTGGGAGCTGGGTTCTCTTTCTTACTATTACGCTATCTGTCACCAAACTTAATTTGCTACGTCTTTGAAACAATGAGCATCTCTGTTTGAAAGATCTGTACGTGTTACTGTTGCTACTTCTCTCTCTCTCTCTGTATTTTTTTTTTCTCAAAGAACCATCGTGCATGATCTCGTGGTTTGCTTAACTGTATAGAAAGCTCATTCTATAGAGAGTAAATAGTAGCTAGCCTGTTCAGCTAAAAGTATCTTTCTTCGTTAAATTCTTCAAGTTGTTCCATGTACTTGAGATAGACAAGCGAATCATTTTTTATGGAACTCCGTTATGAGTTTTGTCATGGCTTTACACTAATATGTGGCACTATTGTTGACAGGAGAAGTTCTGCAACAAGGCTTGCGTAGAACGGTTTCTGAAAGCAAAAGGAGATAGTGTGAAGAAAGCTGCGAAGAACTTAAGAGCTTGCCTTTCCTGGAGAGATGGTATTGGCACAGGTAAACGTTTCCTTCTTCTACTCCTCAAAAGCTATTCCCACCCGTCTTTGCAACCAGCATTTTCGTTGCCGGTTTCGTTTCTTTTTGTCTCAATGAGCAAATTAAGAATCTTGCTTTTCCACTTTGAATTAAGCGTTAAAGTTAAATTCCCCGTAATGATTAAAGTCACTTCCTCACGACACCAAAAATAAAAAATAAAAAAATAAAAAATAATAATAATAATTCAAAATTGAAGTAAGTCTATGGTTGTTTTGCAATAATCTGTTCGCTTGTTTCATTTTGGACATAGATCACTTGATAGCAGATGAGTTCTCAGCTGAGATCGCCGAAGGCGTTGCTTATGTGGCCGGTCATGATGAAGAATCCAGACCTATTTTGGTAACTCCCCAATTACTTGCTCTATTTTTTTTTTTTTTTTTTGTTGAAAATGCAAGAGAGTGAGTCGAGATCGGACTCAGAAAAAATTGTTCTACCTTTGTTACAGATTTTCCGGATCAAGCAAGATTACCAGAAATTCCATTCCCAAAAACTGTGAGTATCCAGACATGAAACTGGAAGTTTTTGTCGTAAACGACGTTGTAACAAGTCTCACAATATTACTCGTAATAATTCTTCTTTCTTGTTAATTTTAATTCTTTTAGGTTTACTCGTTTGCTGGTGTTTACGCTGGAGGTTGCCATCCAAACCATGCCGAAAAACGTCGAGCACTTCGTTCTTCTTCTCGACGCGAGTAAGTTTACTCAGAATAACCACACCTTCCTTTTGAAGTTCATATATATATAGGTTCGAAATTCATGTCTAGTTTTAGGCTTTTAGCCATTTTAGAATATTGACTTCAAATCTGTACGCTTGCTACTGTACGTGGCAACCTGGTCAATGGCTCCCGGCACGCAACCATGTCGGAGCACCGGCAATCTCTGAGAAATTCTCAAAAAAGTGTCTGGAGTGCCCCTGAACTGTCATGGTGGAGGTCCGAATAATGGTTCGGCAGTGTAGGGGTATTATTGGGAATTGGAGCTTGTACTCTCCTAGATTTGGTCAATTTCAAAGCTGTAGCTTCCTTAAATAAATGATCTCCAGCAGAAATACGTACCCAGGATTCTACTTTTTGCTTTGCCAGTACAGATAATAAAAATAAATTTTTTTTTTTTTTAAAATTTTAATTTCATTGAGCAAATCTTATTTAAGGGATATAAAAGCATTAAGCATCGAGCTTACTTTGAAAGCATGATGCAATGCAGGCTTTTTCAGGTCTGCATCGGGTTTTATGAATTTATTGCTGGCTACACTGAAAACTGTGGCAGAGTACTACCCAGGCAGGCTGCACAAGGCTTTTGTCATTGATCCTCCATCTCTATTCTCTTATCTATGGAAGGTAAAAGTGTTTAAACCCATGCCCTGTTGAGGGCATGCAGCTCTCCATGGAATCCAGTTTGTACCAATATTACCGTTGAATTTGGATATTGCATTGTTTCTTAAGTGTTTGAGTGGACCACCTTTATATAATTATTGCTCTTTAGTTTTCTAAGTACTTAAGCCACCATTATATCATCCTTAATCAATTCTAAAACGGCCCCGTTTCACATTCCTTTTTTGGGTTTCGACAATCCTGCCATAGATTATTGAACCCTAATTTAAAATTCATATTTCAGTAGGATAAACTAGTTGATATTCAGCTGAATTGTTGAGGTTTTTCTTTTCTTTGATCAAAGATTCAAAAGTCAATTGTCTAGATTAGATGTGATCTGCTGACATTTTTTGTTTCCAGCATTGAAAATGCAGAAGATGATGTCTGATCATACATTATTTTCAAATTGATTAGAAATTTGATAAGGTGTTGAGTAAAATCTTGACCATCTGTTATATTCTATGCATGGATGCAGGGTGCTCGGCCGTTCGTTGAGTTATCAACGGCCACGATTGTTGTATCGTCACTAGATTTTGAAGAATCCCTGGACTTTAACGATTTCTCAACCTACCCACGACCACGAGCATCGTCCCTTCGGTTTGACCCTTCGTCTTTGAAATCAACGGCCAAGATCGGCTCATGCTCATCCTCCCGCTTCTCGTTCACGGTCTCGCACCACTTTGACTCGCTGAAACCTTGGTACCTAAGCTTAACTGACACGTCAGCTTCGAAAGTAGGTCCCACGACACCATCTTCTTTGGGCCCCGCTCTAATTTCCCCACTCAACGCTCGATCCTTCTCGTTCGCATCACCGGCTGCGAGAACTCCACCTGCGAGCATCTACGGTGGAAGCAACATGACTAGGCCAACGAGGAAATCTCTGTTCCCTTCAACCCCGTTGCCACAGCGTACCACCAACAGTGAGCCTAGCAAAATCTCCCAGCCTCGCACCCCACGACCCTCGTTCCTCCAATCACCGGCCATGTTTTTCCGCAAGGATTGCCACGTCAGCCGTAACGACAGGTCTCGGGAGTCGTTCTTACCATTTTTGAAGTTCTACAGGAGGCCATACGATGAGATGATTTACAGGTCAAAGATGAGGCCCCCACTTGGTGGACTAATCTCCATCGTTTCTCCCCACCTAAGACGCCGCCACGTGTCCGTATCGCAACGGTTCTGATCGAGCATGGAACCCGAGAAAAAGGGAAAGAAAAAAAAGTACATAATGAATTAACAATCTCCATGACACTACTGCTAATAATTTGATTAATTATTTCTGCCTTCAACTTCGAGGAAAAAAGAAAAGTCACAGCGACGACGACGTGCTAGGTGGGGTGTGAGAAGGTGTGCACCATGTCCCATTTTGAGGTTTGTGGCTTCACAAAGTCTACGTTTTGGGGGCAAAGCATCATCATCATGCATGGGAGCAAGACAACGTGGTCGAGACGGAGAACATTTTGCTTTGGAAATCATATGGTGGGAAATAGAACTGTATTAGAAGCACCAAAGAGTACTCGAAAGGAATGCCCTCTGTTTCGATTCAAAGTTGATATATAAATTTTATTTTTTGTTGTTTGTGAAAACGAGAGTTTTTTTTTTGAGGTAATAGAATCTTTTGGACTTATATTACGTGGTTGCATGGTTGGACTTTGTTTATAATAATAATAGTAATAAATAACTCAGATTTGAATACTTTCATTTTGTAACGTTGTTCTTGTATTATTTTGCTGATATCTCATATTTTAATGCGTTGGTTTCAACGTTGTAGCAGAGTTTTAGTAGGAATATGTGTCGGGTTTTGTTTGAGAAGTCAAAATGGAGTCTCTACATTTTATATTCTTAAGAATACGATAAAAATAAAACAGTACTGTTGCATAACATTGGGAATTGAAATTGACATGATACTATACAGATCGACACTGCCTGTACACACATATACATCTGGTTCTGAGGATGGTGTTTTGTCGTGAAGCTAGTGTCGTTTAGGCATCAAGGTTCTTTTACTTAAGTAGTGACGTAAGAGACTTGGGATCCTTCCATTTGGAGTCTACTGTTGTTTCACTACTTCCTAGCTTGGGCCTTGTATTTTACCCTCGGACTTCAGAGTGTAGGGTTCATTCAGCAGGCAGTGTTTTGTACTGCTATAATATACTGTTAAAGAGTTTGGAGTTTATTCTTTGTTGTTTGTGAGTCTGAAGGTGTCCTTTTCATGGTTTTTTGGAGTACCTCTCTGATCAGGTGAATATGGACAAGGGTTGTGAACTTGTGATGATGACAATGACTGGGATTTGACATAAGGTTCCCCAACTATAGTTCTCTTGTACATAGATAGAATCTAGATGGCATTGAGACCTATCCCAATGTGAAACTCCTGGAACATCATCCGTCGGATGGCAAAGTTAATCTTGTCCATCGTTTTGATATATCCAAACAAAACATTTTAGAATCCAAATTCCAAGTGCTGCCCAATTAATCTGCATGATATATAGCCATCCCCATGGGTGATTTGATGATTTGCAGAATGAAGTGAATTGAATGGGCTTGATTGAGGGTCTGTACCTCGTTTACATGCCAAATGGGTAATACTATAAGCAAGCAATCCACTAAAAATGTCATATTTCTCAAGTATTCGTCATAATTATACTCCAAAAAGGGTAAAAATTGTTGTCTTCAACGCCATAATCGGTATACTTCAGTAAGGTTGGGGTAAAAAGTACCCTATATAGTTGTGTTCAACCGTATTAAGTTTTGGTTCTCATTGAACATAGCAAATATGCAGGCCTCCAAATTCAAGTCTGCCCTTCTAGGAGTGCCTCCCATACTCGTCACGTGCTTCTTTAGGTTGTAGATGTTGGCATTAGCTATGGTTGTATAAGGCTCATTGCCCTCAGGAGGCCAGCCGGTTTCAGACACCACAATTTTGACATCCTCGCCCACCACTCTCACCATCGCCGCTACAAAAGCATCTACCGTAGCATCAAAGTGTTAATTGTAGTACTTGTAACCACCATCTATAACTTTGGTGTTTGAGATTGAAAAGGAGCATATATAGTCCGATGATATATGGGTAGGGTCCGAGACAAGGGCAAAGTAGAGGGTACATTGATCTGAAGTAAAAACAGAATTTAAAAGAATTAAATTCATACTGGAAAGGAAAAACAGAATTCTTGTGAGATTGTGGGAGGGGGCACCATAAGAACCCCATTTTCTTGTTATTTACATTGTCTTGTGTGTTTGTCTTTACAGTACTCTCTCATTCATGTATAGAAAGAACAGAGAGCAAGAGTCTCTTAAGTACCCTTGTGGGACACATCTCTCATTCACAATCCAGTTCTAAAAGAAAGTGGATCGAAGGTAAGTCTTATGCTAAAGGGCAAGGCTCCGACAAAAGACACGTGTCTCTAATCCAATGAATCAAATTCTAACGGGACCGAAGCCACACCATAAACTTAAAAATGCACCTTGAAAAAGAACTGTTGCATTTACATTGCGAGAAAGCAGAAGTAGAAGATAATGGGGTAATAAAAATGAATAAAGAGAGAGGTGCCCTGTTCTATATTCGCTATTATTGTCAAAATAACTAGTGAAAGAAAAAAATCCTCATGATGAATACTACTATGTAATGAACTTTTCTTTCTTGCAAGACTCCTTAAGATGCATCGAATGCTCAATAAAATATTACCCCGACTTCTAACAAACAATGAACAAACCAACACCTTTGCCATTAGTGAACCGTAACTTATCTCGCTGTTCTTTACTAGCAAGCAACTCCTCCACATCTCTACATTAATTGCATATCTAATAATTAAATACTACCTAAATAATAGAAAGGCCGGCCATACTTTAATTCCTTTCTGTAATTGCAAAATAATCCGTTATTGTGACTTTCAGCAGCTAAAAATTTACATTTATTAACCATCCAGATTCCAGTGCATCATAAAGTAATAACAAAATGCCAACCACGAAACTGTATTACACAAAATGTAGCTGACATAGAAATCATAACATGAACAAACTCAGCATAAAAGTAGCCAATTAAAGTACATGAAGTCCACATTTATTATTTATGTAAACCAAGTATAACCTTTCAACAGAGTTCTTACAGAATCGATATGTCCAGGATCAACGGAAACCTGAAAAACCATAGCAACTTGAGTTGTAATGAAACTGAACATTTACATCACACCGCTATATCTTCTTCTGAACTGTAACTAAGTTCAGTTTAGACCCAAAAGTTCTGTGCAGAGCTTCTGCACACCAGCCATGCCCATCATCAATTGTTGGCATCCTAACTTCCATGACAGGAATTGCAGCCTGTTGAGATCCTGGCACCACAACCCCAGCCAGTACTCTCAGCACATCCGAGGCATCAATGTCCATGCACACATTTATATCTGGAACTCCCTTGGGAGCTGGAGGAATACCCACGAGCTTGAAATATCCCAGAAGATGATTCTCGTCCACCTTCTTCCCTTCACCTTCATATACAACAATCAACGCTTCAGTTTGATTATCATGAACAGTTGTGAAAGCTAACTCTTTCCGTGCTGGCATTGTAGTGTTTCTAGGTATAATGGGTACAAAATTGTTTCCATCGGCCTGAATCCCAATAGCAAGGGGTGTAACTTGAATGGTCAATAAGTCCAAACTTCCGAAAGGATCATTTATACCTGAAGCCACTGCTCCTTCTAGTGCTGCCCCACAGACAGCAGCTTCCATTGGGTTTATCCCTTTGTAAAGCTCCTGTCTTTTACATATAGTCATAATAAGATTCTTTATCTTTGGAATAAATGAGCAACCTCCCACGGCAATTATGTCAGTCACATCATCGGGTTCTATCTTGGCATCACGCAGGCATTGGATTATGAGGCTCTCACACTTCTCGAACACCTCTCTGTTGACTTCCTGAAATTCCTCCTGGTTCACGACCTTACATATTTTTGACCCGTTTCCCAGGTCAACATCAATTTGTACACTGGTCTCGAAGGAGAGCCTGTGGATTGCATCCTGAGTTGCTACTCGAAGCAAGCCCATTGATTTAATCTCATTGATCCCATGGTTTGAGAAGATGATCTCGGAATCAGGCAACAAATGTCGCATCATATTCTGAAGCATGTCTTCTCCTCCTATAGCACTTCCTGCCAGAGCTTTTATTTGCGAAACTCCTCCAGCTGTAGCACTAACAGCGACGTCAGAATAGCCAGCACCCATATTAAATATCAGTGCAATCTTCTCGCATCCACTTCCCATATTCTCATGTATTGTCTGTTGCTGCTGCTGTGCATATAACAGTGCCACAGCTGTTGGTTCAGGCATCAGTCTTAGGACATGAAGGCCAGCCATGGCACAGGCTCTTTCGATTCGGGTCACCTGGAAGCGACTAAATGAAACTGGAATGGTGAGAACAACATTTCTTATGGGCCGCTTTAGTGCAATCTCAGCCATTGCTCTTAATTCCACCAGAAATATTGCCAAGACTTCTTCAGGAGTGGTGGATCTCCAGACATTGTTAACCAAGGCTGCAATGAAAGGGCGGACACCAATGTCCAATGTTTGTACCAAAAACGGAAGGCTTTTGCTCGCATGAACAACTGGATCAGTATCAACTCTTCCAATTAAGCGTTTCATGTTGAAGATTGAAGCTCCAGATAACATTTCAAGCTCATGGGTGTGCTGATTACTGACTCCCCCTGAAGGGGCATCATCTTTGAAAGTTACATACGATCGCATCACCTTTTGGTTTCTAGTGTTTTTAAGGAGCTCTACTTGGGAGCCATTCCAGACTGCAACACTACATTGTGAAGTGCCGATATCAATTCCTATTGCAATTTCTGGAAAAGCAGAAGATGATTTCTCCTCTCCAGTGGTTTCACTATCTGATGCTACGGTGTATTCTGGTTCAGCCATTCCTGCATTTTGACAAATTTCAGAAGGGCTGGAGATATCACTCAACACTTAGCGAACAAAGTTGTCAGCAGACAACCATTGCAGACATAGCTATATGGGAATATAAATGACAGACCACGAGAAATATCAGATTCTTCATCTGATACAAGAAACACAAACTAGCCATACAAAATTAAAATTTGTTTAAATAGAATTAGATGGGAGGGGAAAATAGAGAGATGACTACACTTGCCAGGCTTTTCAATCAAGGATGAGAAATTTTCTGGAAAAAAGTTACAAAAGACGTGGCACTGGAAGAAAAAGCTTGTAATAGATACCGTGTCCTAACAGCACGACAGAGATTCAATGTAGTAGAAATAATATTGTCAGCAAGTCCTCTCGAGTGTACTCTGCACCAACAGAAAAAATCCTAATATTGAACTGTTGACTTTTATCTTTCTTTAGGAGCAACCAATAACCTTCCACGTTAGTTGCAATGAATCACAACATTCTCAAATAAAATCATAAATTGAGCAAAATACAAATGTTTTTTTAACCTTATATGAGTGCCTACAAACTCAATTCACAAGCTAAACAGCGTTGATTCAGTTTGTCTACTCAAAAAGCACCATTCCACCTGATGACAATATATTTGATTCCTTTATCAGCCGAGTGCAGTACAGATTGGTGATCAAACTCCTCACAAGAGGCCAATTTCTTGGCGACTTCCAATTAACAAGAATTTTCAACAAAAAGTTAATGCTAAGTCTCAAAACAAATGCAATATATGGTCTTATGGAGTGAGAGAATGTGCATTAAACAATTGTTGCAATATACATGCGAAAATGAGTGGGTAAGCCCCACGTTGGGTGACAGCCAAAACCAGGCTCAAGCTATGTTATACCCCTAAAATGTTGTTTCATATCTAAGAGGACAATCCTTTCATTGTTGGAATGTATGCTTTATTGGTCTTTTAAGTTTAAGAATATGGTATGTTCAAGCTTATTTCTTCCTAAACATGACATTGATTTTTACCGCAGTAATTATGAGAACTAGTTATGCCCAGAAATGACTCGAGTGACCGAGTCACATTGATTGCAGGTTCCTTGAATTAGACACAGCTAGAAGCACCAAATTCCTAGGTTATTAATGTGGAGCTGTAACCTAATAGGATATGACCAACTTCTTCACAACTAATATTTGGACTTAATGATGTTTATTTTCAATTCTCAGGATGATGATGCCTTCGGGTAATTTCTAGTAAGCACGGTTCTTAAGCCACACTTAAGCTCAAGAGGCAATGAATCAGCATTAAGCAACAACCCACAACCCTTCTAGAACATTATAACCTCTAAGGTCTAAATGGCTTTCCAGAGTAACGAATTGTAAAAATAAAGTCTGTGTAGGTCTTCCCACAAACACCTTCAAGGTCTTTCAACTCCCAATCAATTGATGTGAACCCCACAAGACCACACGCAGAAGCATAAAACTAAAACAAAACCGACCCATTTCCTCATGAACTAAAATAAACTAAAATAGCAAAACAGATCGTAAAAGAAGGATCCTCCCATACCAAGAACGACTAGAAAAGAAGAAGGAAGCATGTCAGAGAACAGAGAGTTACTAGCCGTGGGAGCCCGTAATAGCAAAGCAAAATGAGACAAAAAAGGAAATGAGGTACTTACTGCTCTGAGAGTCGACGAGGAGAGATAGAAAGTGAGAGGAGCTCTTGAGAAAAGACGGGGGAATTGGAAGCTGCGAGACACTGCGTGCTTGAAGACTTGAGAGATTGCCGAGGAGCTAAATAGGAAAGTCGCTCAACTTCTAGAGTTTCCCGGATAGAGTAGGAAAAATAGTGAGCTTTTTTTTGTATAGAAGTGAAAACTGCAATATGTGAGCACTAAGACGCAGATCACGTTAACGATATACACGAGCATTCTCTATGATTTCGTTTCAAAAGCATAGCCGTCCGATTCTTGCCACGTCTTACAAATTATGATGTGAGGTCAGATGTGCATCATAGTAGTCGCGCACGATCCGAAACCATATACATCACAACATTTTGTGGGTGCCCGCGAGAAGTGTCCAGAAAAAGAACAGAGAACTGCGTGGCGACCTGGAGATTAAACCTTGTGCTGACAGATGTCACCGTCCAGTGACAAGTCAGCTATTTGGGCTCGGGTGACTGACTCGGATCCGTTTCTTTCCGGTCTCCTAGATGGTGGGCTTGGCTTAGTTTCTCTTTCACTACCCATATTTCGGCTGAAAAGACGAAGTCCTAGTCTTTAGCGACATGGCCCAATAATATGTGAAACAAAATAGAACAAAACAGTCTTTCTTTTCTTGGTGAAATATGACTATGTGAATATGTTTGAAGAAGATAATGAATATGATGAACATAATGATCATTTAAAAGTTCAACAAAGATCTTAAAATTGAGTTTATTGGGAATAATTCGAATAATTTTAGAGTTAATATTAGTCTAACCTAAATTGGGGGCCCAAGGGCCATCATCCATAAAAGACTCAAAGGAGTCGTGTAGCTTAACGAAGACCCTAGCCGTCCTATTTATTAGGGATTAGGGATGGATAAAATTTCACATTATGAATATGAACCACGTGGTGATTAGATAATTCCGATATATCACGGATAAGCCTTCTAGTGGCTAAGCATTGTGCAAAGTTAATAAATTCATAGTATTCATCCAATATTCTCCATGCCTATATATAGAAGCAATAAGTAACCTTCGATTGATTTAATTAAGCATTCTTAAATTATTATCTCTCACTCATTACTGACTTAAGCATCGGAGGTGTCACAAGTGCACCACGCCGCCCACTTAACGATTTGCAAGTTAACGATCACGACCGATGGTGGGACACGACCTTTTACAGTGGCGCTGTCTGTGGGATAATTGTGATTTCAGTTTTTCATTAGACTTCAACCTGGTTCCCTCATGCTGACCGTGACACGTTCTCAAGCAACTCGTGAACTAGAAGCGGCACCTGCATACAGGGAAACACGATTAGCAACAAATGAAGAAAAGTTGAAGATGACATTAGACGCCATGAAAAACCTAAGGAAAGAGAACGAAAAACTTAAGCGCCGCAACATTGAGCTCGGTGATGCTACCATACTCGGCCATAATGAACAAGGAGAAGGAGAAGCACATAGTAATAGGGGAGTGGACGTGGAGGATGTGGAAAAGAAAAAATTGCATGATGAGCTACGCAGCCTCGTCGGCAAGTACGAGGAAATGGTGAAGAAGATGAGAGGATCCTCCTTGGTGGAACAACTGTTGACCTGCATGGATTTGTCTTATAACATGGAAGTAATGCTCGTGCTGCTCCCGTTGAGATTTAAAGTGCCACAGATAGATATGTATGATGGGTCCAAAGACCCACTAGATCACTTGGAGAACTTCAAGGTGCATATCACACTTCACGATTTCCCACGAGAAATTGTCTTCCGATCTTTTCCCTTAACTTTGAGGGGAATGGCCAGAGGATGGTTTGGAACGCTCGAGCCGAGGTTGATTGATAGCTTTGAAGAGTTAGCTAGGCAATTCTTAACACAATTTATGCTCAACAGGAGGCATGGCGCACAACGACATACCTCTTGACCGTTAAACAGAGGGAAAAGGAGGGCCTAAAGACATACCTCATTCGCTTTAATAAAGAAAGGTTGACGACAGATGACTAAGATGAGAAGATCACTCTAACCGTCTTGTTAGGCGAGATCTGGCCACACAGCCCGTTCATGGCTGAATTGGCTAGAAAGACCCCCTTTAGCATGAGAGAGTTCATGGATAGGGCGGATGACTTCGTCAACGCCGAAGATACATTACAGGCTCTTGTAGAGCCAAGGAAAGGGGAGTTGAAGGTAGAACGCAAAGGCATTTCGGGAGACAAGAAAGCTGCACCGAACCACCAAGACAAGAGGCACGAAAGGCGACAAGAGCATAATACCAGTCTCATCCACAATAATTTGAACGTGCAAGAAAAGGAAGAGTTAGGAAGAGAATACTGCCAACCTAGAACCGGCAGGTGCTACTGCAAATTCAATCAAACAAGCTCATAATGGACAGAGGATTGCATGACCATGAATAAAAGAGTGACCGAGCTGGAAGGCATTGGAGAGCTTGAACAAATGGTCGCGGAGCAGTCAAAATCCAAACAATGATTTGAGAGAGGACGCAACCCCCCCGTAGAAGCAGAAGCCTGGATAGGCAGCGCCCATCGAGGGAAGACACCTGTAATAATGACAGGGACAGGGCGCCTCATAATAACAATAGGGACAAGGCCCTTAGGTGAAATCAGAACAATAGCAGGCGAATTCACTGGAGTCGGCGCATCCTCCTCTAGTAGAAGGGCAAGATACGAGGAAATTTATGTAGCGACCAAGTCGTCCAAGCACCAAAAACTTGATGCATCAGTAACTATCTCTTTCGGAGAAGAAGATTGTGAAGGAGTATTGTACTCTCATGATGACACGCTAGTGGTAACCCTTATGGTCGCTAATTACACTACCAGGTGTATCCTTATTGACAATGGGAGTTCCGCAGACATATTATTTTGGGAGGCCTTTATAAAGATGGGCATAAATGCCATTAAGCTGAGACCCTCGTTGACACCACTGAAGGGCTTCTCTGGAGATCTGATCCAACCGATAGGTGCCATTACCGTCCCGATCACGGCAGGAAAAGGGACGTATACCGTAACCACCATGACTGATTTCTTAGTCATGAAGGGGCCCTCCTCCTAGTTAGGGCAGTTACGTTCACGTACTACAGCAAGATGAAGTTCCCAACTCAAGGCGAAGTGGGGAAGCACAAGGCAAAGAAGCCTTAACACAAGAGTGTTGTGTAGAAACTGAGGAGCAAAGGGGGAGAAGTATGCACTATCGGAGGTGGCGACGACCAGGCCGCCCAGGAGGACGGTCAGAGCACATTGTTCCCACACCCACGGTCCTTCTGAATAGGGGCGTAGAGGTAAGGGATGAGCAAAACCTACAACAAGCAGAGGCAAATGAGCCATTGGAGATCGAAACACTATACCCAGATTGCCCTAACGCAACGATGAGGATTGGAACTAAGATCCCCCTAGAAGACTGAGAGGCCCTACAACAATTGTTAGTAGAGCACCGGGATGTATTCGCCTGGAGTCACGAATATATGCCTAGGATTGATTACAACATTATTGAACACTGACTATGCGTGGACACCATCACAAAAAGGTGCGACAAAAGAGAAGATTGTTTGGCATAGAGAAATACAAAGCCATCTCTGAGGAAGTAGAACGCCTGCTCGTTGCAGGGTTTATCAGGGAAGCCCATTATCTCGAATAGCTATCCAATGTTGTCCTGGTAAAAAAGGCAAACAGGAAGTGGCTAATGTGCGTAGACTTCACCGACCTACATGAAGCTGCCCAAAAGATAGTTTTCCCCTACCACAAATCGATGTCATCGTAGACACCATTGCAGGACACAAGATGTTGAGCTTTATGGATGCCTATTCAAGCTATAATCAAATCTAAATGTACTCAGAAGACAAAGAAAAGACCTCATTTATCACAGACTGTGGGTTGCATTTAGGGGTGCAACCGGTTCAGTTCGATCCGGTTTTGTACATATTTTATAATCGAACCAGTATATACCAATTTTGAAATTTGAAAAATCGATACCACACCAGTTACACCCCTAAATTGGTACTTCCTGTTTTATCGGTTTAGATCCAGTTTGGTCCCATTTTTTCCATATATATTATAGTATATTATAATATATAATGATATAATATTAGTATAACTACTAATACAATAGACTTTAGTGATAATATATAGTTATTTATATAGGAATTTAAAATTTAATAATATATTAATTATTAGTTTATCATATAATACAAAATTATTTTATATATAATTATATATATTATATATAAAAATTATATTTAATATAAAAAATCATATAATTTTTTTTTATAAAATATAAAAAATTAATATATATACATATGTATGAACCGGTTCGGTTCAGTATTTGAAGAAGAAAAATCAGACCAATTTCGAGAAAAATCGAACTAGTACCGAACCAGACCGAACCCGATACATGACCAAACCCACCAGTTTGGCCCGGACTGGTTTACCCGTTCATCAGTTTTTTTTTCACCCCCAGTTTTATTGCTACCAAGTCATGTGATTTGGCTTGAAGAACGCAGGGGCAACCATCAACCGAATGTTTAAGAACTAAATAGGACGAACCATAGAAGTTTACGTGGATGACCTGTTAGTTAAAAGCAAAGAGTCTGCCCAACATCTAGTCTACCTAAGGGAAACGTTCACAGTACTACGGTAGTACAAGATGAAGATGAACCCAACAAAGTGCACATTTGTAGTAGGGTCGGGTAAATTTCTAGGGTTCATCATGTCAGAAAGAGGAATTGAAACCTCCCCAGAAAAAAAAATTGAAACAATCATGAACATGAAGCTGCCCCTAAATGACATGCAACGACTAGTGAGAAGAATAACAGCTTTAAACAAGTTCGTATCCAGATCCATGGATAGATGCATCCCTTTCTTTAGGGTATTGTGAAAGGTACACCCATGGAGTGAGGAGTGTGTTGAAGCTTTCCAAAAGCTAAAGTAGCGTTTAACCAATCCGCCACTTCTGAGGCAGCCTATAGAAGAAGACACACTCTATGTGTACCAAGCAATATCCCCCCACACCATTTCAGTCGTCTTTTTCAAGGAAGAAGGGGCAGCGCAACTGCCTATGTATTACACAAGTCGCGCCCTAAGGGGAGCAAAAGTCAGGTATTCCGAATAGAGATGTTGGCATTTGCCTTTGTGGTAGTGGCCAGGAGGCTACGCCAGTACTTCTAGGCACACTCAATCAAAGTACTCACAGAAAACCCATTGATAAAAGTGTTGAAGAGACTAGAAAGCTAGGGGATGCTAGTCAGGTGGTCAATTGAACTCAGTAAATTTGACATTGAGTACTTGCCTAGGAAGGCCGTGAAAAGGAAGGCGTTGGCAGACTTTATTGTTGAATTCTGGTATACCGCTTGAAATGGTCGTCGCCCCAATAGGAAAACCCTGGGTCCTTTTTATGGATGGCTCTTCTTGTCATGCTGGTGGAGGGATAAGAGTCCACATAGTCAATGGTGAAGGGCGGGAGCATCGTTACATGGCGAGGCTCACGTTCAAAACCACTAATAATGAAACAGAATATGAGACACTAGTAGCAGGGCTCTTAGTGGCTGAAGCACTAGGTGTGACCGAGTTAGAGGTGAAGTCAGACTCATAGGTAGTAGTTAACAAGGTGTTAGGAACATATGCCACCAAGGGACAAAAACTGAATAAATACCCAAGTTGAGTCCCCTGGCGCACGATCAATTTTTTTATTTTAGCATTTCACAAGTGCTTAGAGAAAGTAATGCAGTGGTGGATAGGTTGGCGCGTACAACCTCGGGGATGTATGACTCCCCCCTCCCCTAGGAAATCAAGAGAAAGATACTAGAAGGCTCCGCGATAGGACCAGAAATCTACATGATAAGCGACAATGAACCCGAGTGGGCAGGCAACATCATCAAGTATTTAGATGTGGGTGAACTCCCCAAGGGGAAAGATGAGACAAGGAAGGTAAGAAGAAGGGCAACTAGATTCATAAAGGTGGATGAGATCCTTTATAGGAGGGGCTTCTCCACCCCTCTACTACGATGCATCTCACTGCAAGAAGCACAGTACGTTTTAGCTAAAATACATGAAGGGGTATCCGGGAACCACCCAGGAGAAAGGCAGTGGCAAGAAGGTGGTAAGGGCAGGATACTACTGGCCCAATGCACTCAGGGACGCCAAAGAATTTGTAAAAATGTGCGTCAAATGTCAGGTGTACACACCAATATCACATGCCCTCCCAGAGGAGCTAACTTCTATGACCGCCTCCTGGCCATTCGCCCAGTAGGGGTCAACCTAGTTGGCCCTTTTCGCCCGAGAAAGGTGGAGTCAAGTTTATGATCGTAGCAGTGGAATACTTTATGAAGTGGGCAGAAGCAGAACCCCTAGTGACCATCATGACCAAAGCTGTGACGAAGTTCTTCTGGAAGAAATTCATTAGAATTTCATTTGTCGGTACGAGATTCTGCAAAGTAGAGTTTCGGATAATGTGCGACAATTTGATTAAGAGCATTACCGCGAGTGAATGGACAGGCAAAAGCTACAAACAAAACATTGTGAGAATTCTGAAGAAGAAACTGGCAGGCAAAAAAGGGGAATGGGCAGAGGAACTACCAAGAGTATTGTGGGCCTATAGGACCACAAAGAAGACCCCTACAGGGCAAACCCCATTCACCTTGGCATACAAGAGTGAAGTAGTACCCCCCGTGGAAGTTGGTCTGCCAAGTTACCGAACTCGCCATGTTTTGGCGCCCAAAAATGATGAAATTATGGAAAAGCACATCGACCTTCTAGAGGAAGAGAAAGAGAGAGAGGCGGCTGAACTCAAGATGACAGTTGACAAAAAAAAAAGGCAGAACATGATTACAACAGGAGAGTAAGACCCAGGACATTCAAGATGGAACATCTGGTGCTGAGAGAAAGCAGGGTCACCACCAAGGAAGAGGGCAAGTTCTGACCCCGATGGAAAGGACTATATGTGGTAGTGGCCAATCATAGGCCTGGGTCGTACCGCTTGAAGGATAACCAAGGAAAAAAGCTACAACCCCCCGGAATGCAAAACACTTGAAGAAATTTTATCCCTTATTATGTTAATTTCTTGATTTGTCAGAACTCTACTGTTGAATTCTTGAGTCAGTGCCAACTCACCCTCACTACCAAGTAAAAAGGGTGTGAAATTCAGTAGACCATGTGACCCTTAAATACCAATGACGAGTACAAAGACTCGTGGTGCCATGTAAAAAGGGCAAGAAGATCAGCAGACCACGCAACCCTTAAACACCAATGACAAGTACAAAGACGCGATGCCATGTAATAAGGGTGCGGAGGTCAGCAGGCCACGCGATCTTTAAACACCAACGTCAAGTAAAAAGACTCGATGTTCAGAGGAAAAGGGCGTGGAAGACAACAATGACAAAAATTAAAAAACAAGCTACTCGCAAAGTAGAAAGAAAAAGCCTCGTAAAAGCGACACAAAGTGTAGCATGACAAAAAGACAAAATCGACTAAGTGTTCCCAACATACACAAGTACAAAAGGCAAGTACAAAAATGTTTTATTGTTTACAAAAGCTGTTACAAATATAACAGGAGGAGACAGACACTCACAAAAGGCTAAGTACTAAGACCACCAAAAGGTGAAGGTGGATGAGGACTGTCAAAGGCATTGGGCATAATGTCCTGACCAAAGGCGTCAATAAACTGACGCGAGGCAGCATCAAGTTTAAACATTCCCAAATCTAAATGCCTCAAGTTAGTACGGGGATTGACCAACAAGTGAGATCTAAGTCGCAGCATGCCAGCCCCATACCCATAAACAAAAGCACGATCCCTAAAGCCACGCGTCGACGCCAGTTGAGGATGAAGGTGCCAAGTCAGACTCCACCGTCTTCACTAACTGGGTCTTTTCCTTCAGTCGTTTATCCTTATGAAGAAGCATTTTGTTAAGCTTCCTCTATTGTTCATCTGTGTCAGCGTGAACTTTCATGTATTCCTCATGCCATTTGGCCCTTGCCTCTAGAGCATTGATGAGTGTACGAAAATGCACTCTAAATATCCAAGTTGAGTCCTAAAATTTAGATGATTTTGTGTGCGGGAATGAAATTAATTTCCATGGTTGTCGTTTGCTCTATTTTTCTCTGGAGATTTTTGTTGTCCATTATATTTATGGGTAACTAAATTCTTAAGTAGGGCTAGGGATGAACTTGATTTTTGATTTATGTGTTTGATTTTCAATTACTAAAATTCTTTTGTTTTATCATTCTCAATTCATTGTTGATATTTTTTTCTCCGAATAATCATAGAATTTATTCTGTTTATGGATTCAGTCATGCTTTTTCTATTGAATGGATTAGCTTTTTGATTATATTTGGATCAATTATTTATCTATATTGATTTAATTCTTTGCTGCAATATCGCTTCCTGAGTATATTGTCGTCGTTGAATTTTCTCAATAGTGATAATAATTTACGTATTTTAAAAGTGGTGAATGATTTTTCATAGGATTATATTTGGTTTAATCTTGATTTATAAATCTATACCTTCCGATTGAGAATTTTGAGAATTGAGTTCCCAATTGAGTTATTCATAATTAAAATACCAAATTTGTGCAAGGGATTCCCGATGCTTTACTATTTGTCAAACTTGAGTACTTTTTTTATTAGTCACTTTGCTTCACTTTAATTTACATTTAAAATTAATCTTTGTCATCAATTAATCATTTAATATTTTTCTTTAGTTATTTGTTCTTTCTGCTATTCTTTTAATTTGTCTCTCTATGGAATCGATACCCTAAAGCTGTACTACAACTATCGAGTTATTCTTTGGGCGTAATCAAATTTTGGCGCAATTGTCGGGGAGATGGTAGAAGAATTGCTAACTAGGTTTTTATTTCAGCAGCTTGTAAAGGCAGTAACTTTGTTCCCTCTTTTAGCTTGCTACATTATTTTTTTCTTTCTTTTTATAGTATTTTTATTTTTTTTTTTAGTCTTTTGTTACCTTGCATGCACATATATAAAGACACCTTGGGTAGATTTGCTTGTAGGCCTGTGAAAGAGTCAGAATCAAAATTTTTAAATCCTTTATTTAACAATCCATCTAGTCCCGAAGAAATGAGTGAACACGAGGATCAACCCATTAGAAATCTTCATGATTACCTCCACCCTACACGCACAGCCACACCATCATGCATAATGTTTCCAGCTAATACTCGCCAAATGGATTTTAAAACAGGGATGATACAGTTACTCCATACTTTTCATGGCTTGGAAAATGAAAATTCATATGTGCACATTAGGGAGTTTGATGAAATAGTTGCAACTTTTCATAGTCAAAATGCAACTGATGACGTTGTGTGACTTAAGTTCTTTCATTTCTCTTTAAAGGATAGAGCTAAGAGTTGGCTATACTCACTGAGACCACGATCTATTGGGTCATGGAATGAGATGACTCAGGTCTTCTTTAATAAATATTTTTCCCAACATAAGACCAATGCTTTTAAAAGGTAAATATCCACATTTGCACAAAAGGACAGTGAGATTTTGTATTAGTCTTGGGAGAGATTTAAGGAGTTGTTGAATATGTGTCCTCACCATGGGTATGAAAATTAGCGCTTAGTGAGCTATTTTTATAAGGGACCTACACCTAGAGAGCACCAATTTGTGGAGATGATGTGTAATGGTGGTGGAATTTACCATCTCAGGGAAGAGGATAACCTAAAGGCAAAGGTTGAGATGCTCACTAGGGAGCCAGAAGTGTTAAAGACTAAGGACTTAAAGCCAACACACGGTGGCTAATCATGCAAAGTCTTTTGGACCATGTTTTGTGTGTGGCGAGGTAGATCACCTCGCCCAAAAGTGTCTCACATTTGCTGAGATGAGAAGGATATATGAGGAACAATGTAATGCTTTAGGTATGTACAATAAGTCTTTTACACCTTTCTCTGATACCTATAATTTGAGATGGCGCAATCACCCCAATTTTAGCTGGAAGTCTGAAAACCAGCCGCCTGCACAACCCCCTAGATCATATTCTGCACCATATCATGCACCTTCATCTTCTAGGAGTCCTTGAGAAGACACTTTGCATGCTTTTATTAAGGCACAGGGTAAAACTAATTAAAAGTTTGAATTTTTGATTATGCAGATTGTTGAAGAAAATAAAGAGACAAAGAGCCAAGTATCCAAGTTGATGAGCTCCTTGAGTGTGAATGAGCGTGGCAAGTTCCCTTCTCAAGCTCAATCCATAGCCCAAGGTCAACATATGGTTCAAGGAAATTTGAAGGAAGTCAATGCCATTGTGACACAAAGTGGTAAGTCCTCACACATCCCAACAACTGATAAGCTAGAGGATGTTGAAGATGAACAAAGCAAGGATAATGCTGAGTTGCCCAAAAAAATCGAGGTAATCAAGAGCCCAGTTAAGGTACCATTTCCTCAAGCTTTAAAATCTGGTATGTGAACTTTGGATTCTAACAATGAAATCTTGGAAAACCTCAGGCAAGTATAGATCAATCTCTCTCTTTTGCATGTTATTAAACAAGTTCCTACTTATGCAAAAGTTCTCAAATATTTGTGTACTGTTAAGATGAAGCACCATGTTAATAAGACAACATTTCTAACAGAGCAAGTTAGTGCTCTAATTGAGTAGCGAATTCCTTCTAAGTACAAGGATCCTGGTTGTCTCACCATTGCATGTAATATTGGGAATCATGAGTTTGGGCAACCGTTGCTAGATTTAGGAACTAGTGTAAATTTGATGCCTTATTCTATTTATTTGCAGTTTGGTTTGGGTGAAATTAAGCCTACTTCTGTTGTGCTTCAATTGGATGACCGTTCAGTTAAAAAATCAAGAGGGATAGTTGATGATGTTTTGATCTAAATTGACAAGTTTTACCACCCTGTTGATTTTTTAATTTTGGATTCTTAGTCGGTTGTTGACTCTAACTCTAAGATTCCTCTCATATTAGGTAGATATTTCCTTGTTACTACTAATGCACTTATAGACTGCAGGAATAGGCTGATGAAACTATCTTTTGGAAACATGACCATGGAGGTCAACATTTTACACATCAATAATCAGTCCAAAGAGGATGATGAGTGCCACCAAACATACATGATTGACACACTCATAGATAATGAAGTTCACACAACTCATGATTATGATTCTCCTGAATATTTTCTTGTTAATTATAAGTTTGATACTATGAATGATTCATCTGATGTTGTTGATGTTTGTGCTATTTTTTATGAACCTCAGAATTATGAGCCACATATTTGACAATCGAAATTAGAGGAGTTGTCTAACAAAAAGGAAAAGCAGATTCCTTCATGCATGAATAGTCCCAAATTGGAATTGAAGCCACTGCCCTTAGGTCTTAAGCATGCATTTCTCGGCCGAGGTGACACTTTTCCTATTAGTATTTCTTCGAAATTGAATGCTGGTAAGCATAGGAAATTTCAGTTGATCGAGTTGGAAGAGTTGAGAAATGATGCTTATGAGAACTCTAAAATCTATAAGGATAAAACGAAAACATTTTATGATAAAAATATTGGTAGGAAGATGTTTAAGCCTAATGACCTAGTGTTCTTATATGATTCTAGACTTCATAAGCACTCAGGAAAACTTAGGTCTAGGTGGACCGGCCTTTTGTAGTGAATAATGTCTTTACAAATGGGGTGGTAGAAATAGAAGATTCTAAGGATGATCGGATTTTTAAAATAAATGATCAACGTCTTAAAGTATTAATTGATAGGCAAGTTCCGGAAGTGGAAGAGATTCCACTTGTGGATACGGTCTATCAACCTTAGCCACACCACGCAGGTATATTTTTCTTTATTTGTTTTATTTTTGTTTTCTCTTATTTTCTTTCTTTTTCTTTTTGTTTACTGTTGTTTTCTTTGTTTTTGTTTGCAGGTTAGTTCCATTTTGTCAATTCAGGTTACCATCTTTGGTGCTTAGCGAGCTATCCACATCACTCATCAGGTGTATTCTACCTTTTTTAGTTACTCCCCATTCAAATTTGATTCCTAAACATTGAGGACAATGTTTCATTTAAGTTGGAGGGTGGTGTTGTAAATTCAGTATTTAAAATGCTTGTTAGAACTCTGTGGCATATTTTCATGTGTCAAAGTTTTTTAATTTTGCATCACACGTGCATCCTTTTCACATGCGTACTCATTCTCATTCATAGTCATCTTCGTGAATTCACCAAACCCACCATAATCATTTTTTGTTGAAGCATTCACAGAACCTTTAATGTACTCATCCAAGTTTTATGGTAAGATTGTGGTTTGACACATGTAATTAGAGAACTCTTTCGCTTAAGTATTAATGTGAGTTTTGGAAAGGACTGAGAGCTTACAAATGCAATAAAATGTGATAAGTGTTCATTGATCTGTTGAATTAGACACTTCTTTTGAGAATATCATTACATGATTTGTGGTAAGATGGTGAATATACTTGGGATATGACGAATGTCAACTTAGGATCAACGTTTGAGCCTTTCAACTAACACTTTCCATCGTAGACCCCTAGTAGCCAACTTTGAGCCAATAAACACATATAACATTTTCTTTTCATATGCCCACATGCGTGCCTCTCTACATTGGAGTATAGCTTATAGAAAAAATTTTCCTATCCTTGTTACTTCCAAATGTGTACTAGATGTGAAATTCTTCTTTTTGAGAGGAATAAAAAAAAAAGAGAGAGAAAAGGAAAGAACATGAGTTACAAGGTGTTCAAGTGAGTGAGCTTCAAAGGCAAAAATACTAAGGCTGGGTAAAAATAACAAAATACCAGGGTGACATGTAATTGATCACCAAATTATAAAAAGAAAATGATGAAAAAAAAGAAAAGGAAAAAGAAAAGGAAGAAGAAAAAGAGGCATTATTCGATGATTTGAAAGGTTTAAGAGTATATCAAGTGATAGATGTGGTTTATTGATATATTCAATAAGATACCTTAGATGTGTACTTGAAAGTTTTTGAATCATTTTCCTTTACTTGTCATATAGCCTAACCTAAGCCACATTACAACCTTTTGTTTTAACTGTTCTTATCTCATGTAGGCATGTGGAAAGAATGGTTGAATTCTTATTTGTTAGTGTTTCTATCATAAGATCAATGCTTACTTGTTGCTTGTTCATAATTATCTAAATCTCTATGTGATTGTGTATACATCACTATTATACCCGTGAGTTATGGAATTGAACATTTTGCTTGAGATGTTCTAAATGTTGCATGTGTCAAGGTTAGTGGTAAGATGGTTATAGCTTGGAGAACACACACACTCTGTGAATTGCTATAAGTGGATTGATCTTGATGGGTTATTAGATTCTTTAGTTTGTTTTTTATATGTGCATTTGAAAAATGTGAATTTGTGGCCTATTTTAGTGATTCTCATCTATTTCATCTCTTTAGCATAGAAATTGCAAGTGACTAGCAATAAGCAAGTTGGGGTGTGTGATGAGTGTATGAAAGTGCACTCTAAATACCCTATTATTGGACTATGTTAAAATGTTAATTAAAATTATTGAAATTAATGTGTATTCTTGAATTGAGTTTCTATTTACTTTGGGATACTCCTAAACAGATTTTTATATTTAATTTTAGAGTCTATAAAAGAACAAGTTCAAACCTATTCAAATTCAAAGGACTTTCAAGTGGGTAAGACGTTGGAACAACCTAAAAACTTTCAACGATTATAGGACTCTTCAAATAAGGATAATGATGGGGTTTGAAAGTAATTCGGATCAAAGTCCAAAATGCGTTAGGAGACAGAATGGATACACTTTAATATTTTAATCATAACTTTCTGCTCAGATATCGGATTGATGCGAATATTGATGTTTTGGAAGCTATCTTAAAGAGCTACAAAGTTGTCTTTAATAAGGATTTCCAAATTAGAAATCTTGAAGCACGTACTTGTCTGTCAAGTTGAGTCCTAAAATTTGGGCAATTTTGTGTGCGGGAATATGAAGACATTAGGGTTTCTTTCCTACCCTATTTAAGCACATGATTAGCACGAAATTAGAGAGTTCAGAAGAGGGGAGACGACTTAGTTTGAAGGAGGAAGATCTGAAATTAATTTACATGGCTGTCGTTTGCTCTATTTTTCTCTGAATATTTTTGTTGTTCATTATATTTATGGGTAACTAAATTCTCAAGTAGGGCTAGAGATGAACTTGCACATTAGATGGTATTTTTAATTTATTTTTGATTTATGTATTTGATTTTCAATTACTAAAACTCTTTTGTTTTATCATTCTCAATTCATTGTTGATGTTTTTTTCTCCGAATAATCATAAAATTTATTCTGTTTATGAATTCAGTCATGCTTTTTCTATTGAATTGATTAGCTCTTTGATTATGTTTGGATCAATTATTTATCTATATTGATTTAATTCTTTGCTGCAATATCGCTTCCTGAGTATATTGTCGTCGTTGTATTTTCTCAATAGTAATAATAATTTACGTATTTTAAAAGTGGTGGATGACTTTTCATAGGGTTGCATTTGGTTTAATCTTGGTTTATAAATCTATACCTTCCGATTGAGAATTTTGAAAATTGAGTTCCCAATTGAGTTATTCAATGAATTAAGAATAATTAAAATATCATATTTGTGTAAGGGATTCCCGACGCTTTACTATTTGTCAAACTCGAGTACTTTTTTCGTTAGTCACTTTGCTTCACTTTAATTTACATTTAAAATTAATATTTGTCCTCCATTAATCACTTAATATTTTACTTTAGTTCTTTGTTCTTTCTACTATTCTTTTAATTTGTCTCTATGTGGAATCGACACTCCAAAGCTGCACTACAACTACCGTGTTATTCTTTGGGTGTAATCAAGTGTCACGCGCCTCTGAGAGGTCAAGATTAACTTGTCGCTTACTCTTCTTCGAAGCTGCCAACACCTCCCCGAGTTCAGTACAACGCCGCTGAGAACTTGACAGCTCCTAGCGGAAAGAGTTTAGCTCCTCTTGGAGGGCGGAGAGCTTAGAGTGAGCACGACTCTACTCTGAATCCAACTCCCCCTAGACAAGGGAAAGTTGAGCCTTAGCGGAATCACACTTTGACTCTAGCAGTCCCAACGAGAAGTTGTCCTAGGCCTTCACCTCTGTGGCACGACGGAGTTCATCGCGAGTGTAAAAAATCTCGTCACGGAGAATATCCAAGTTACCTGCAAGAGAGTGCGCGTAGCCATCCGCTCGCTCAAGTAGGATCTTCAACTCCACCCTTTCACCCTTCCATCTCTCAAATTCACTCTTGGCGTAGAAAGAAAAGAAATGCCTAGAGCAAAATTCATCCTCCAAGTCGGCAAGATTAACCATGATCTAGGCCGCCAAATCGTTGACACCATAAAAAAATAAAATTGAGAAGAAGTTAAAAAAAGAAAAAAGAAAAAA
Source organism: Juglans regia (assembly GCF_001411555.2). NCBI lineage: Eukaryota > Viridiplantae > Streptophyta > Magnoliopsida > Fagales > Juglandaceae > Juglans > Juglans regia. The sequence goes on along the minus strand of NC_049907.1, from coordinate 36,807,436 downwards.
GAGAGAGAGAGAGAGAGAGAGAGAGAAGTGAGAGAAACAAAGTCAGAGCTACCCTAGAGAAAAAATTCCTTAGTCGATTAGCCATGTTGTTGACGGCATCATCTATAGCAGGACCAGAGGAGGTGGAAGTACCTCTCTACACCTCCCCATCATACCTCATCTCAGACTTATAGTAGGTACCAAAAGGGAAAGCCTCAGGAAGCACCGTTGCTGAGTCTGCTCCAATCTCAAGGGCCTTATCCAAATCTCCTACCAGGCGAACAATGTTGGTGTAGGCAAGTTCAACCTTCCCAAGACTAATGTTCTCACTCGCAAAACCACCTAGAGGAACACCCTCCTCTAAGGGAGAAGACTCAGTGTCATCTCCAAATGAGGAGAGAAAGGTAAAGGGAGTAGAAACGTGATCGCCACCAGCCCCCAAGTCGAGTGGAGGGGTCTGTCCCCTCGAGATAGTAGTATGCCAATAATGGAGCGTTAAACTTTTGCTTTCACTTTCTTCTTCCAATTCTTCACAAATAGGAACGTTACCCCCCTTCTCACCACCCTGAACACCACGGTCGCCTAGGGCACCATCTCCACTGCCCTGATTTCCCTCATGCACTACTTGGTCGGCAAGGCTCAAGGAGAAGGCAGTGTCCATATCAACGTTGACCTCATCGCCTTCCCTTGGCAAATCAGGATCTTCGAATGTAGAGAATTCGAAGGTTGGGCTAGACGCCAATGCAAACTGTTGGGAAGGAAGGTCAAAGTCAAACGTGGTCGCTAGGTCAGAAAGGGCTTGACCCATCAAACCCTCAACGTCATCAAGACTTGGAGAAGGCGCACGTGCTGGTGAGCGATTGGGGGTAGAAGGTGAAGTACCCTGAGGTTGACCAGCCCCCTCTTTACCGCCAGGGGAAGGTGTATCTATAGTAGGTTGGAGAGGACGCTTCCACGAAACCTGGGGAGAAGACTCAGAGGAAGGCTTGATTGGGGGAGATGGCGCCATGTCCTTGTTTAGGAAGAGGTGACCCTTGACCTTTGAACGGTTAGGCATCACCAATAAATGATCAATATTGGCGGGCGACAAGAGATCCTCAATCCAAAGGTCATCCTCATGCTCACTCGCTCAGGCAGCAACTATGTTGACATGGGATTGCCCCCGTTCAGATAGAGGTTCCAAAGCCGACATAAGGCCCTTATCATTAGGAATTTTACTCCAGGTAGCTCTAATTGGGAACTCTGGGCGCATAGCCTCCGAATTGAGAAATTCCCAACTTGCGCCCAGGACCAAGTAAAACTTCCTCGTCCATTGTTTGGCGTTAGTGACTGCTTTCTAAACGAGCTAATCGCTGATTCCTAATCCGAAAGTTACAAATGTTGCCTGGAGAGCTCCTCAAAGAATAAAATGCTAGGAACTCTCGGGTAGTTAAATCTGGGTATTCTTCCCTAGTGGGTTCCAAACCAAGTGAAACACAATGCAAGAACAAAGAATAACCCTCCATGCATGAGAATGAAGCTGTGCAGGAGCTAGCCTAAGAAGATCAAGAACGTAGCGTACTGGGTGACAGAAAGGAAATCGCAAACCATGAATTAGGGCACACACGGGAAGAGCAACCTTTTCTGCGAATCCTTTTTAATCGACGCAACCACAACGAGGGAGTTCCAGGAGTATTGAATCTGGGATCACGTAGGTGTTGCGTAGATTCTTCAAGTCTCTGGCAGTGAGGGTTGCGCACCACCCAAAACCTTCGAAGTATGTAACATCTTTAGCAGAAGAAGACTTTGGGACAACAGGGGTTTGGAATGTGTTTCATTGAGCCATGAGAATGACAAAGAAGCAAAAGAAATGAAGAAATGGGGAAGGTTAGAGTCGAAGATAAAGAACTCGAGATAGTGGGATTTCAAGAACATAAAGAAGAAACGAAGAAATCGAGAAAAAGACATCGAAAAATGCAAAGGAGTAAGGAAATGAAAACCAGGTGATAATTGCAAACCATTATGACCTAACTAAATGATGTGATTAAAAGAGAATGTGGCGACGGTTATTAGGTAACGTTCGCACGTTTTCCAAGTTTGAAATTATTGCCTCTAGATAAGTGGAAAAGGCTAGTAAAGTAATATAAGCACCAGCGAGGTAGTGCATATATCTAAAATCCTTAGCGGGATAGTCTAGGGTCTCAAACGTCCTCGATTAAGTAAAGCAAGATACTTATAATTCTTTCATTATGAATCCCCCTTGCTTACATGCGAGAGGAATTAGCGAAGTAACTGAAGGAATTAATATTGGTCTAGCCCAAACTGGGGGCCTAAGACCCACCATTTATAAAGGACTCAAATGAGTCATGTAGCTTAACGAAGACCCTACCTGACCTATTTATTAGGGACTAGGGAGGGATAAAACCTTACATTATGAGTATGAAACACGTGGTGATTAGATAATTCCGATACATTAGGGATAAGCCTCCAAATAGCTAAGCATTATGCAAAGTTAATTAGTGCATAGTATTCATCCAATATTCTCCATACCTATATATAGGGGCAACAAGTAACCTTCGATCGATCTGATTAAGCATTCTTAAATTATTATGTCTCACTCATTACTGACTTAAGAATCGGAGGTGTCACAGACGCACCACATCGCCCACTTAACGATTTGCAGGTTAAAGATCACGAACGGTGGTGGAATACGTCATTTACAAACTTAATCCAGTTCAAACATGATCATGCCGAGGGCATGACCGTTCTCAGGTCTGAGAGTATGAGGGGCTCGAGTGACACTATAGATTAAGCCCAACCCAAATTCCCCGAAATCAAAAAAGTCCATGTAAGGCCCAAATAGCTCGGATATAAAAGGAGGGCTTTGACCACGTCTACTTTGCATTTCGTGGCCCTTGAGGCCTGACCTTTAATTTTATTATGAGGTTGCATTAATTTTCTCTAGCATAAACAAAATATTATTTTATTAAAAATTAAATAAAATATTATTAAATATAATTTTTTAGTATTATTTTTATTTTAAATTATAAAAAATTAAATTATTTATTATATTTTATATAAAAATTTTAAAAAATTATAATTATAAAATCGATGAAATAAAATAGATTTATGTATTCAAACCCGCCCTAAAAATGCATGCGTCCGTCCGATCAACGTGCAACTCCATGCATCAGTTTGTTGGGTTGAAAGTAAAAGAAAAAGAAAGACAGAAAGAAAGAAAAGACCGACATTAGAGTGTGTTGGGCTTCGTAAAGGCTGCACCGTTTAAACCTTGGCCCATTCAGTTGCACAATTATGGGGTCCAATATTATTTAGATAGACAGTGTTAAGCTTCACAAAATAGTTACATAAAAATAATTCTATAAATTAATATAATTTTATCTGATTCATTAGATTTATTTTATAATAAAAATAATTTTATAATCTGATAAGTCACATCAAACCATATCAATTTATGAGATTATTTTATATAATTTCTTTATAATTATAATATTTCTTTATTTGAAAATGAAAAATTTTTGTTGTTTATAATATTATAATAAATGCTCTAATTAGATCATTGACTAGTCATTTTAAAATATAGACCTTATAATTTGGGCCTTCTCATTACAACTTTAGTTATGACCTACAGTATTTCAACAAAATTTGTCTATGCAGAGTAACTTAGCCAATCCTTTTGTTTATATTATTTTCTTCGTTTTAACCTTTTTTCTTCATGTAATTTTGAGGAGGATCTCAATTTTATTTTATTTGATGTATTTTGATGCTTTGTGGTTTTTGGATATATTTTGATGTATAGGATATTGTTTTTGAAAATAATAGAATTGAAAATGAAGCTAATTTGATGTATTTAATATATGCACTTAAAACATATTTAAAAATAAATAAAGATAATAATAAGATTTTATTATTATGGAGAGAATGTCAAATCTTATTAGCCTATCTATTAGTTGAAATTACGTTTGACTTGTGCTGTAAAATACATGTCACATTACCATGAAAATGACAAAGTAGCTACTCATGTGAGTCACTCAATTGAATTGGAGAAGTGTTACACCCACTTATGTGACAAAGTAGTCACTACATGACAAAGTAGCTACTTATTGGCCTATATATGTTAGGTTATCATAAAATATATGAGTCACTAAAAGTAAAAGAGAAATATTTTAATTATAAAAAAAATATATAAAAAAAAATATATAAATTAATATAATTTGATGTCGTATATTAGATTGTAAAATTATTTTTATTATAAAATAAACATATAAAATTATATTAATTTATAAATTTATTTTTATATAATTTTTTTATTACATAACACTTATTAAATCAAAATATGATGGCCATTTTTTTATAGGAAACAAACAATATCATTAATAATAAAAATTATATACATTTATCAAACTAACTTGAGAAATAAAGTCTGAAAAACAATCCTATCACATCTCAATATTTTCAAATTTCCGACAAGGGAATGAGTTGCCATATGGTGTTCATTAATTTCTTCGTTCATATGAATTCGTGTATAAGTTAAACCACAAGTAATGCATGCACTTATTGTACTCTTTCCTTTGCTTTTTGTATGAAGACATTCTCGTCCATCAGAGAGGAAAGGAAAGGAAAGGATAAGTAGGGTCACTTGCTTGCACGGAACCCTAGGAGACGCAGTCCAACTCTACTGGAATTCGCAATTTTTGTTTCATGACATGGCGCACTCATATTTTAGGCCCCGTTTGTTTGTTGCGAGCTGGTACTCTCCATTCCATCTTATTTTATTTTATTTTATTTTATCTTATTTTATTTTATTTTATTTTTTAAATATTATAAATATAAATATTTTTTTATTTAATTATTATAATTTTTTCAAACTTCCAAACAAAACATAAAAAGTAATTCAATTTTTTTAAAATTTCAAAATAAAAATAATATTAAAAACTTATATTATAATAATATTTTAATTTTTAATTTTTTTAAAACTTCTTAAAACATCTTAACTAAAATTATTTCGTTATTATTCGTAAATTATTTCATTATTATTTACAGAATTCTCATTTTATCGCATCTCAACAATCAAACTAGTTCTTATTATTATACACCTTTTGTACCGTACGTGAGATGATAAGTGGATTGCACATGCTGCTTAAATTAAGGCCAGCATTACAAGAACTGTAAATATGAACACCTTACAAGTAAAGGAAAAGTTAATAAGGTATAAAATTCCTTAAAAGATGCGTAGCATGTGAGATTAGGTATAAATAGAGCTGTAATCGAGCTGAGTCAAGTCAGTTTTTGACTTGTCGAACTCAAAATACTCGAGCTTAAGATTTTTTTTTATTCTTTGTTTGAGTTCGACTCGATAAGTTAAACATTTAACTCGTCCCACAAACGAGTTCAAGTCGAGCCGAGCACGAGTTCAAATTGTGGTTTTTTATTTTTTGAATAAGATTTAATAATTAATAAATTAAAAAATAAAAAAATAAAAAATCTAATATTAAATTTATATAACTAATAAGTAGAATCTCTATTGAATTATAAAATTTTATAAAATTTATAAATAATTAATATCTAACTAGTTGATATTTATTCAAAATAACAATATATTATATGCCTACATATATTATTAGTACATACACTTAATATAATAGCATATATCTATTTCATATATGGTTCTCACATATTAGTATATTAAATTATTAAGTTTTATCGACTAATTATTATACAAATTATAAAATATACTTATGAACTATATTCACTATATAGACATAAGTAATTAAATTACATATTATATATTTAATTATAAAAATAGTTTGCTTATATTATTAGTTACTACATATATATATGTGTGTGTGTGTATATACATAGGTGTATGTATATATTTATCAATGTATGATTGAGTTTTAATCGAGTCGACCTAACGAGTTGACTCGAGCATAAACGAGCGAGTCTTAGTCGGGCCGAGTCAAGTTTTGTCGGGTATGTGTCATTTACAATTCGAGCGGGTATCTGTTTTCAAGAGCGAATTTTTTTTTTTCACGAGTCGAGTTCAATTCGAGTTTAATCGAGCGAGTACCGAGCGGGCTATCGAACAGACTGGTTCATTTACAGCCCTAGATATAACAAGTGTAACTTTGATGTATTATCTTATATATGGATGTTACGTATGTCAAGCTTAAGGTATCTAAGAATCCATACAATTTGTATTTTTTCCTTTTCAACTAGCTATCTTTCTTTCAACATTAATCACAACGCATTAATTCATGTTTATAAGATTTGTTTAGAAAAAGAATAATCCTAGATACAGTCTTCATGTATGCAAAACATAAAAAATGGAAAATGTTTTCATGTTTTAATGTTACGTCTCGTATGGTACTTGTACACGTACAATAGTCAATGTGCAAATTAAGCCCCAACAGTTCATATTAAAAGGCCGGGAGATTAATTGGGATAAAATCATGATACGTTCAGAAGTCTAAATGAGTCACAAGATTAGGTGCAAAAACAGAACGATAAGATTTTATAAATTATGTAAGTAGGTGCATGGCAGCATCGATCTGGTAATTAAACTTACATAAAGTAGTAGATAGGCATATATATTTGTCATGATTTTTACAGGTCACGAATAGGGGCAGAGATATATCCAGCAAGTAAAAGATATCTAAGCTAGGGAACAGATCAAGAGGGAAAGTAAGAGGGTCTTCGGAACCAGGCCATGATCACTGTGCAATCCATTATCACTCCCCCCGAAACCCTACAACTATGATTGCTTTTGTATTCATGGTTGGCGTGCGTGACTGAAGAAAAACACCACTCCTCTATGGAACCCTCCCTGTCCACCAATGGTCCAGAGAGGCATATCAGGCTGATGCCCACCTTACATCACAACTAGAACCTGGCATCCGGGTCCCACTCATGGACCCACAAAGTGGATCAAAAGATGGGATCTCCCTCTGACACGTGGCAAGACAAGCATGATAAATATATATATATATATATAGTTGAACTCGGAACAGTTCTAAAGGGTGTCGTTATTCTTTGTTTCTATGATGGTGGGGGTGGAGAGGATTGTGATGGTGATTATGAGTGGTGCGCCCTGGCACAGCACGCTCTCTCCCAATCTTTTGAGGCAACAAAGAGAATATGATGATGGTTTCTGCTGCACGCTCTCCCCAACTTCCTATTCCTCTCTGTCTCTCTCCAACCAAGATTTTGCACACATTTTCTGAAGAAAGAAATAGCCAAATTTCCGGTAAATGTCACCCCCTCAATCATCATTCTTTTTATCTTTTTTCCTTCCGCTAATAAAACTCTTCGTACATTGTTCGTCATCTCAGCATTATCCATGCTGCTATGTCTTTGTCCATATATGATCATACTGCGTATCCCACTTGTCGATTGCGCATTGGAAAAATCACAAGGGTCCCGTATCTAGAGCATAGCTAGGTAGGTTCCTAGACAATCTTTAACCCTACAAAATCATACACGTTAAATCAATTGGTTTCTTTGCTTCCATGGCTGCGCATGCACATGGAAAAGATTATCACGTATGTCCAATATGATGAATATTTATTATGGATAAAAGAGGACGAAGACAATAAGGATACTACAACCACGCGAGCAAATCAACCTTAGAAATCACACACGCACTGTATTTTTTCCCGTCACGAAAATCCACGAGGATTTTTGTTCCTTTACACCCTCAAGCACACACTTCGATAAATCTCCCTACTCGTCCATACCAAAAGCATATCATAGTCCTTTTCGATTCCCCGGCCTGCAGACTCCCTCCCATTTATATTGTGCACCAAGCCTTCTAAACTTCCCCATCACTTGCCTCTCTCTCTCTCTCTCTCTCTCTCTCTCTCTCTCGGTTGAGGTTCTTTCTGATCAGTCAGCTATAGGAAGATGGGAGATATTTCTTGTTCCAATGGTATTTCCAATGGTAATGGAGTTCATGGAAAAGTCTTTCCTCTAAATGGGTATAGGAAGAGCTGTTGGTACGAGGAAGAGATTGAAGAGAATCTGAGATGGTCCTTTGCTCTCATTAGGTATATGCAAGCAGCTTGACATTGTTGCTTATAGTTTAACTTACGCCATCTCATTTATATTTACTTTAAGATCATATATATATACAACTCTACAAGGTCTCATTTATATTTATTTTTTCAGTTCTTTGATTTTGTTTTTTTATTTATTAAGCAAATGCGAGTAGATAAAATAACTTATGAAAGGTGGCGTCAAGGTAGTTTTGTTTCCGGTACGGGATACAATTAATATAAACTGGCGCATTCAAAACACCAGTGTAACTGTAAGAGCCCAGTAATATTTTTTTCTCCTGTTCTTTTCTTCAGGGTTGGCGGCCTATTTGTTTTACATTTTAGTTGTCTTGAGTCAATGAAAAGATTCATGGACATAATCATGATCGGGCACCTTCAAGATGGTTAAAAAAAAAGAAAAGCCAAACGTCTTTAACTTAGTAGGTCCCAGACCAAGCAGTCTGCTGGGTCAATATTCTGCATTTTGGAGTATTTATTTCTTTCGAAGATGCCACACTGGGAAGTGGGAACTAGTTTAATAAAGCAAAGCTTTTTCTCAAGTTAAAAAAGGGCCGCATTCTTACAAAGCATAAAAGTCTTTCAGCTCAACGTGGATGTCATGAAAAAACCAGACAAGATTTTAACTAAACACTGATTACTTTCTTCTTTATGTATATACAGTATTTTGCATACAGGAGCTTCGCCGTACCAGGACATCGCGCTTTTGGACACAAAACCTTTTGGAAAGGTTAATCAACAAAAATCTAATTTAGAAAATGTAGATGCAATATTTCTTTTGCAGAAGCTCCGAGTTTTGTTGTGCTTAACGTTGTTTTTGTAAATAGGCTCTAGTCATTGATGGAAAGCTTCAAAGTGCAGAGACAGATGAATTCATCTACCATGAGTCCCTTGTTCATCCAGCACTCCTTCATCATCCCAAGTACCTTTACCTCTTATTACATGTCATTACTTTTGGGTTGGACTGTGTGTAACGCCGGCGCCATTGAAATCTAATATTTGTATTTGATTCTAGTCCAAGCACCATCTTTATTATGGGAGGAGGTGAAGGCTCCACAGCAAGAGAAATTCTCAGACATAACACTGCAAAGAAGGTTATCATGTGTGACATTGATGAGGTAAAACCCCCTTATTCTCTTATATATTATGTGTTGTAATTTAGGTTTTCTTCTAGGCCCTTTCACGACATCAGATTTTTTGCTTTTTTTAGGATTTTGATCTTATTTCTACTTTTAGGATCATTTTCTTAAAGTCATTTCTAAATAAAACGGCTATCATCAAGTTTGTCTTTCAGTTTTTCCATATATATAATGTGAACGTGAATTGTGTTTGTCTTCTCTGTATTGCTGTTGCTAAAGCTCTTTTGTCTTGTCAACACAAAAGACAAGAAGAGGATTAGCGAAAGCAGCCAACAAAACCTTTTGGATAGAAAATTCTTAACATTTGTCTGACCTTTTTACAAAGTGTTTAGACAAAGAAGACACTTTTCAAGCCGTAAATAGGTGTGATTAACATATATAGAAGTTTCATAACATCCCACAAAAAATCCAAAAACAAAAAGGTAATTCTGCAATTTGTCTTCAATGGGGCAGGAGGTGGTAGAGTTTTGCAAGTCATACTTAATTGTGAACAGGGATGCTTTCTGTGATCCAAGACTTGAGCTGGTTATCAATGATGCCAGGTCCCACTCTCTACCTACATCTCATGGCTGCCATTCTTCTTCTTGTTATCGTTATTTGTCTTAATATTATAACCACCATGTGTTCTCGTGGTTTGCTGCAGGGCTGAGCTAGAAAACAGAGAGGAGAGTTATGATGTGATCATAGGAGACCTGGCTGACCCAATTGAGGGAGGCCCATGTTATAAACTCTACACCAAATCCTTCTACGACTTTACCGTCAAGCCTAGACTTAATCAGGGTGGCATCTTTGTCACACAGGTGTGTCTGTCTGTTTGTTTGTAAGCTTGTTGAGGTGTGTGGAGAAACAACGGAGGAAAACATTTTAACCAGATTATGTATCTTAATCAATATAGGCAGGGCCTGCTGGGATATTCAGCCATACGGAAGTATTCTCTTGCATTTACAACACTTTAAAACAGGTTTTCAAATGTAAGTAACCTTGAATAGCATTTATTGTTTGCATTTCGGAGCTTATCGTAAAGATGGGACGGTTCACGTTACTCCTTTCACTTGCAGATGTTGTGCCTTACTCAGCTCACATTCCTTCTTTTGCTGATACTTGGGGATGGGTCATGGTATGAAAATCAACACCTTCTTCTATGTGCCAATCCCAGTACAAAATCCTATGAATTTCAATCTTTCTTGAGATCCTTTTTACTGTCTCTGTAGAAAATAGGATAGTTTATAAATGATTTGTTTATCTGACAATACAAGAATTAGAAAAATTGCTTGAAATTCATTTGGTGGACTAAAGAATTGTTGATATTAAACGGCAGGCTTCTGATACTCCCTTTGTGCTGAGTGTTGAGGAGTTGGACCTCAGGATGAAACAGAGGATCAAAGGGGAGAACAGATACCTTGATGGGAAAACATTTTCATCGGCATCCACCTTGAGCAAAGCCGTGCGGAACTCGTAAGGATGATAGTATATATTTAACTTGTATGTAATTTCCAGTTCTGAATATATTTTAAGCAGCAACTGATTTGAGAGGAGCATTTAACAGGCTGGACAACGAGACTCATGTTTACACAGAGGGAACAGCAAGGTTCATATATGGTCATGGTAGTGCCTACAAAAAAGCTCAAGAATGAGAAATGGTCCAAATGGAGCCAGAACAAAAGCTCTATCAAAAACCAAAGGGAAACATGAGAGACTGCAGTAGAACATAAATCTTTCTTGGGTTTTATCTTATCTTATATTATTTCTTTTCTCTTTCTTTCTTTCTTTTTGCATTTTGTACTTACTTGAAAGGTATGATATAATTAATGTATTGCTTTGTGTTCCTCTTTTTCGTGGTTTTGTGTAACCTATATTATGAATATGGAACACGGATTACCAATTACTACTCATTTTGTGTACCTTGATTAATTAGCCTTCACCATTCTGAGTAGTTTGTGCAGATTATGAGAAGAACGACCAAGATATATATTACGATCATTGAGAAAAGAAAAAAAAAAAACACAAACAAATGCATGCAACTTACATTAACAGGAAATCATTAACCACTAGCTTGGATGAAACTAATTTGTTCTAACCGGCATGGAAAGAACTTCATGCGATTGACCATGTTCCAACATTTTAAAAAGAAAAAGATGCACATAGCTAGGAGCAACATTTAAAACAAAAGAAAGGTGATTGTTTTGGTATTAATTTAGAGTGGTTTGAAGAACAGGGTCACCCTCTGGATCAGTTTTTATGGGTTCGCTATTTACACCATTTACAGGAAACTAATTAATTACCACATATCGGGTGATCAAGCCCAAAGTTTTATGAAAACCATCGCATTATTTTTCACTTTTACGAGGTCGGCGTATTAACTAATATATATGCACATGTTTTTCAAAGATTCCCCGGCTAAGTGTTGAAATAATTAGGGGTTGCTTACAAACATCAAAGCAAGCTGGTGTGAGAGACTATGGACAAAATTACTAGCCTAGCTATAGCCTATATATATATATATATGTATATATATATTGGGTCATCACCAATCCAAACCGTTGGTCGGTGCTAAAATTCTTTCGAAAATCAACCTTGAGCAAGAAGTTTAGTATCAGTAATTTTTGTCCGTCCCTAGAAGATATTTGATTGGCTTGTAGCCACTTGATTGAACAAAGAAATTAAAGGAAACCCAAAAGCAGATTGACTTCTCATTCGCATGCGTTTTGATGATTTTCTATTGGGGAAATTACACCGATCTAACTATTTTCTATTCATGTAGATTAAAATGAAGTTATTTTCCCAGCTAGCCGGCTTAGCTTATTTAGTGGGCATGCTTGCATATACACATAGAATAATTTAGAACAAGCCATGCAGAACATGTTGTTTTGGCACTGAGTTGTCATCTGTCTATCGCTCTCAAAGTGGGTTGTGGTGGTTGACGTTGAGGAAGCATTATAATTATTTGATCCCGATTTATTTTCCCAAACTGATGTCATTTTCCGCCAATATAATCAACTAGAAAAGACAGATACCACCTGTTATTAATATTGTTTATTTTTGTTAAATATATGTGATTTGATTGGTATAACGCTCAGCCTCTAAAATAGACAAGTCTAGAGTTTGAAACTCCTTTCTCTAAATGTATCAAAAAAAAATATATTATTTATTTTTTAATTTGTTTAAACTTGTCCTACGATATCTAAAATATCATTAATTATAATATATTTGTGTATTATAAAAATAGATGATACGTACACATTTGTGATGACAGAATCCACGATCGAATAATTTATTATAGAAATAAAATAATTTATTATCGAAAGAGGAGATGTTGCATTATTAGTTGAATGGGCCATATATATATATATATATATATATATATATATATAGGTGACACACGTCCCAGCCCACGTGGCGGTGTATCACAAACAATGCCATAATCAACTATTAATTAAAGAAATCAATCGTGTTTGGTATGGAATAATTTGTAAGGAGATCATCATGTGTGCTTCGACCCGCATCGTCTTTCTTTCTTTTACGACAACCCACTCCAGGCCCAAGCCGTTAAAGACCATCCTTAGCCTAATATGGATTTTGATTTCGTCCAAAAATATTTCTAGAGATGAAAAAAAATCGTTCTAAGATCGTTTCAAAAATAGTATCCCAAAAGATATTTTAGGATAAAAATTCATCTCAAAAAATATCTTTCAAGATGAATTTTAGCAAAATTGTTCAATCGCGTTAGAACGAAATATTTTTTTTGGGATGATTGAATTTCGTCCCAGAATCACGTTCGAACGCATCCTTCGTGAGTGGTCGATTGATACCAATCCGTTCGACCAAATAGGCATGAGTAAATATTCGAACAAATAATTTGATGGTTGAATAGTAAAATATGTTTTAACATATTGAGTAAGATGTTCGATCGGACCATAATAGGATCAAACGATTTCTTATGAGATGTCATTCGAACGTTTATTTCATGTTCGATGATTTCGTTCGAACGGCTTCAAATACTGTTCGAATGTTTAATTCTGATTACATTCGAATGTTCTGTATCAATGTTCGAATGGTTTTACTTATCTTGTTCGAAACGATTTTTAGTCGTTCGAACAGTAACTATTTTATTTTACCCAATAATAAAAATTAAATAGACATACATAATATTTAAAAAAATATATATTACAATTGGTTCAATACCCATAAAAGTATTTTAATAAGTGGGAACTAAATAAATAAAACAGTAGTACTAGTATTCTTTGTACAAAAATAGATCTCAAAATTTATAAGTATAATGTAAATCAGTTGCTTGGAGGCCTATTGCATAAGAATATGTATTTGGAGTTGTACCTCTCTCTTGAACTCTTCTTATTATTGTTCTTGTTATTTCATGCGCATCTTCATGTCTGCTTGTTTCGCCGATTGAGCCTCTAACATATGCTACCTTGTAGTCAACTCTTCGATCTTGGAATTCGATTTCTCTAACGCTATAGCGGTGTTAGAGACAAACACGGACAATGAGGAAGAGTTAGAAGGCTTTACACAGCGACTCAAACCCCTCAAATATCCTGAACGTTGACCTAAAACTAGTGTAAGAATTTTAACATTATTTGTTAAGAAATTTTGATCTAATACAGATTCAGCACATAAGACAATCATTTTATCCTACACATAAGAAAAAGAATTAATATTGTCACAAATATTTAAATATGTTTAATTAAAATATATTATAATGCTTACATAATTTTCAAGGCCATCGGAATGAGTTCACTCTCCATTACGATCAGAATGTGATGCTACATATAATTTTGTCAAATCATAATTGGAATTTGACTCTTGCTACAAGAGACATTTGTTAAGATATAAAGTCATTAGAATACCTCAAATAACAAACTATATACAATAAAAAAAAAAATTTACTAATTTCATAGAGAGACGATAGAAAGATCTTGAGTCTGCATGATGATGAATCTTCAACTTCGATCTATTTATTTTGTTTATAGAACGTTACTTCTACATAGAAGTTGTAAATATTAGGAATAAAAAATTATAAATAGAACACGTAAAAAATTCACTTAATTTACCTTATATGATGGATCCTTAAACATGTCATAATAATGCAAGATACGAGAATATATCAAACCATGGCTAAAAAACTTCCGCTTGTTATATTAAATTTAATAATTAATTAAGATTTTAAAGTATTCTAATTATTATTATATTCAATTTTCTATGATTTTCTTGTAAATATGATTATTATTAGAATAAGTTAACAGGTTATAACTTATTCAAAGAATTGTTAAATTTTGTCCTCTTTTTTCTGGTCCTATTTTAAGTATATTTTAAGTATTCTAAGTATTAAAAAATATGTTAAGTATTAAGCATTTTTTAATACTTTTTTATACTATCCGTATGTTTAGTATTAAGTATTTTTTAATATTTTTTTTATATTATCCTTAATTTAAGTATTAAGTATTTTTTAATATTTCTTTATACTATTCTTATGTTAAGTATTAAATATTTTTTAATACTTTTTTTATACTATCCTTACGTTAAGTATTAAGTATTCTTTAATATTTTTTTATACTATCCTTATTTTAAGTATTAAGTATTTTTTAATAATTTTTTATACTATCCTTATTTTAAGTATTAATTATTCTTTAAATACTTTTTTATACTATCCCTATGTTAAGTATTAAGTATTTTTTTACAAGCATTTTTTTATACTATCTTTATGTATTCAATGATTTTTTTTGTAAATACATTCTTGTAAATATGTATTTTTTATAAGTATATTTGCTATGTGTAATATGTATTAATGCAAGTTAACATTCGAACTTATAAAACTTATGTTCAAACGCAACATTATCGTTCGAATGGTAACATGCACTGCTCGAACGGATTCAACCCAGATTTCAGTTGCAAACCTAGAACAACATCAAGAAATACAATCCTCAAACACAACCTCACAAATCATGCACAATAGAAACAAGCACACAAATACATAAATTATATGAGTAAACTATAAGCTAAAAAACATGAATTTACTTTCAATACAATTCCAAACAACTCAATACACAATAAAACACCTACACAATATGTAGACAAACAATAAAATCAGTATAAATAAAATTCATGTGCAGTGAAGAAGATGAGTTAATTGTGCATAGATATCTAACAAAGAACATACCTTCAAAAAATACGTGTGCAACCCTCTCTCTAATGTGAGTTCAATCTAACTCACTCTATTTCTATATCTATCTCACTATTTGTCTCTCTTTAATCAAAAGGGGAGAAGAATGTAGGAGTGTGCAAAGAAGAATGAGGGAGTGCGGCAATGAGTTGAAGGAGAATAAGGGATGAAAAAGTAATATGCGGCGTTGAGAGGTGTTGTGGGGTATTTAAGTGGGGGCATAATTTTTAACGTTATTATGGTGAAAAATGTCGTTGTAATAAATTTCCTGGCACGAAACGTTGTTGTTCCATTTAAAACTTCTCTTATTAAGGTGAAAAAAGTTGTCTCCTGCTCGCCCTCTTAAGTTGTTAACCATTTCAACGTAAATATTACACATTCGAACGTAAAAATAAATTCAATGCCCAAGTTTTCCCACTTGATAAATTTTCGTGCCATCATTTGAACTGTAATAAAGTACCATTAGAATGTAATTTCGCTGCACAAGGATTGGCGGGAGACATTCCCGCCATAATTTCAAGAGGTGCAAAAAATCCTAAAAATCATTCGAACATGCTTCTTTATGGCTAAAAACATTCAATCGCTAATATAGCATTCAAACGCTAGGTCATACAGTTCGAATGCATCTTACTAAATGTTTTATTATAGTATAATATCTACAGTATGTGTTATAATTTATTTCTATATATATTAATATATATTATATATTTATAGTATATAAATATATAGGTGGTATAACCGACCATATGCATGAGAAAATAAATAAGATAGAAAATATTTACAAAATCAACTTTATTAGACATAATACTTACAAAGAGAATAATTCTCGGGATAGAAAATCAGGAAGAGAATTAGATTCTCCTTTAATACGTTCAAATATCAAAATAAAAAATACTTAATATAGCATGTCATCTAACAAATATTTGTTTACCAGCCATATTTTTCACATCTTTAATCAAAACTTCCTTGGCTGATTTATAATTTATTCTAAATAACAACTTTTGATTCAACAAATCATCATGAAATTTAGAAATACATAATACAATAGCTAAAATCTCATTTTTTATAGTACTATAATTCTTTTGGGCAGGATTCCAACATTCTGAATGGTATCAAACAATCTGTTCCGAATCCGTTGATAATTTTTGTTTCATAAGTTCTCCATAATCAAGATCAGAGGCATCTGTTTCAACAATTTTTAAAGTATGAGGAGATAGGAGTCGTAGACATGGTAATTTCTTAACTTGAGCCTTAATTTATTTTATAATATTTGTATATTTTTTTGTCCATAGAGGTGGATTCTTTTTTAGTTTTTTAAATAATGGCTTACATAATGGCCCGAGAGATTGATAAAAATCTGATTTTTGGTGATGAAACAACTAATCCATTTTGCTTAATAATTTGGACAAAAGTATTTAGATGTTTTCAATGTTTTCAATAGATGAGGAAAATGTTAATACACATCATCTATATAAACTATTGGAAAATGAGTAAAATGAGTAAATATTTCATTCATAATATTTTGAAATTTACTAGGAGCATTTTTTAACCCAAATGACATAACATTCCATTCATAATGTCCAAATGGAACTGTGAATGCTATTTTATATCGGTCTTTTTCAGCAATTTGAAATTGTCAAAATCCACTCTTCATGTCAAATTTTGAAAATACCATAACATTATATTGTCGGGATAATAAGTCTTTTTTTATTAGGAATTTGGTATCTAATCCAGTGTAATAATTTATTTAAAGGTTTATAATTGATAACTAGCCGAGAGATTCATCTTTCTAATTTTGACTGTTTTTTAACATAAAAGGCATCACAACTCATTGGTGACTTACTTTTCCGAATTAATTCTTTTGTTAATAAATCATTAATTTCTTTTTTACAGAATTATAATAATTTATTATTCATTTAAATTGGCCTAACTTTAGTCGGAATATTCTTTTCAAAAAATTTTTTTTGATAAGGGAATTCGAATATATGTTGTTTTATATTCGAAAAAATATTAAATAGGTTAGAGCATACTTCATTTTCATTATAATTTTAAAGTTATCAATTTTTTGAGTTAGTAACGGATCTTTTGATTGTGCTTAGATTATTTTATATTTTAATTCTTGTTTTAGGAAGGTTATATGTTTTTCCTTTCTTTTAATCCTATTTTTTTTTAAAAATTAATTTCTCTGGTTAATTAAACTTCATTTAAAGAGTTAATTTCTTTTGATATAGTGAGAAATAAGAATTTAAATTGAATTTTTTGTCTAAGTATTTTTGTAGAGATTCTTCTTCTGTTACAGAGAAAGAGTAAAGTAAGGCAAGTAATGGATTTCCTAATATTACTTTAGTGTTAATATTTTTTACTAAAATAAATGTTATTTTTAAAATAAATTCCATTATTACAAATATGTGCATTAGATAATTTATAATTTATATTTAATTTTGTTCTATTAGCCTATGAAGATATCTCTTTTATTTTTTCAAAATATTTAGAAGGTATTAATCCTTATTGTATATAATTTAAATCTACTCCTATGTCTAATAGGGCAATTATGGTAAAAAAAAAAAAAAAATCTTGATTAATAGAGACCGTTACTTTAGGATACAATTTCTAAAAATTTATCTTATCATGAATATTAATGAAATTGTTTGTTTCGTCTTTTATAACTATTGTTGAACAATCTTCTTGTTCTTTATTATAAGAATTTTTTTATGTTTTTATCTATTTTTAAAAATATAATTTCTTGTATTAATTGTTCATTTGAAATTTCTAGTTTTTTAAGATTGGATATTTTCAAATTTCAAATTTCTTGTTTTATTTCATTAATTTCTTGCTGTAGATCTTGTATTATAATTTTTTATTTTTTTATTTTAAATCTTTCTATTATCTCTGAAAAATTGTAAAGTGCTGAAGATATTACTAAAGTGTTTTGACTATTAAAAGTATCTTTTAATTTTTCTATGTAATCTTTTCTTTTCTGGGGATCACTAATTTTGTCTGTTAATTCTAATATAATATCTTTTTATTTTGAAAGTACATTAACAATTTTATTATAAATACCATTATTCTTATCTAAACAATTACAGACTTGTACCTCATCTTCTTCATATTCACTATCAGAAGATTGCTCAAAAAAGCTTAATTATTTTAATTGATAGATTTCTTCTTCTTCTAAAGAGCTTTCTTCCTCTTCACCTATGTGTGTTATAAAAATGTTTAATATTTTTTCTCTTATTGTTTCAGATATATCTAATTCATTAATCTGTTGTTTGATTTTACAATTTGATTTATAATGTCCAACTCTTCCACATTTATAACAAACAATTTATTTTTTCTTTTTATTAGTCTTTTTAGGATTTTTTATTGGTTTATTTTATATTTTTTTTATCTTTTGTTGTTTTATCTGATTTTTTATATTTTCCCTTTTTGTTAAGATAATTCTTATAAATTCTTTTTCTTTTTTTATGTCTTCTTGAATGGGCTAATAATGGAGTATAATCAAACTGTTCACAATAGGTACCTAATTCTTTTTTAGCAAATTTTTTTTCTTTATCCATCTATTTTTTAATTTTAAATCATTACAGATAATTAAGTCTGTTCTGTTAATAGTAGTTATTATGTCACCATATATAAGATTATTAAAATCAATAGTATCGTCTGATTTTACTAATGATCCTCATACATTTTGGGCGAAGTAATATGGAAGTCCGGCTATGAACTTTTCCTTCCAATATGGTTGTTCGCAGTCATTTCTGATCATAACTTTACTTAGAAATACATCTTTATACTACAGAAAATCAAATAATTTAGGACATCTTAAATTAATCAACAAATCACTGGTTCTTTCTTTGAATTGAACAGGATTATCAACAAAGTGTTTGATTGATACATATATTAAAGTATTTACAGCATCTTCTAACGGTAAATCATTTTCTGTTTTAATCATTTTGCGTGTTTTCATCATGTTTGTATGCAATTAATATTTGTGTCTTTTGTTCATTTTAAAGATAATGATCCCACTAGCCCTTAAATTAGCTAGTAAAACCTGTAACAATAATATGTACTACTTGGTGATCAGTTTTTATATTACTTTTGTAAACGTTAGCAACCATAATCATCTATTAGAAATGATTTAATATTTCATACTCAGATAATCCATCTATATTCTATTCATATAATACATATGGTGAAAAAGTAGATCTTACTATATGTTCTCTTTCTTCAAATTGCATATCCGGTGGAGTAGGCCTCAGATACTAATTACGAGTAATAGAAACATGATGTTTAGAATCTCTAGCTGAAAAACTATTAACATGATCTCCTCTAATCTTATTTACTTGTAAATCTAGATTTTTAAATTGGTTTTCAATATTACTAATTTCAGAATCAGATAATACAGATGAGTCTCTCTTACTTAATACATTAATATGGGGTTGTTTTGAGATAGATGCGGCATTACTAATAGTTAATTTTTCTAATTTATTAAAGATTTGTTCTAATTAATCATTTTTATTTTTAGAAAAAATAGTTTTTAAATGAGATGAGATTTAATGGGGAACAAATAGATGTGTTTCTTTTGCTTCTTTAATAGTAGGATTAATAAGAGATATTTGAGTTTCAATTCTTTCTAATTGTTTACTCATAGTTTTTAGATATAAATTGGTGTAATTGTTTTGTTAGATTATATTATCAGTGTTTTTACCTTCTATTGTATTATTATTATTTTTTTATTGGTGAAACCAATATTTGAGTATTTCTTTGATTGAACTTGATGGCTACAAAATGGGGTATTCTTCACAAACAATTTTATTATTTTATTCTTTAATCCATTGATTAGTAGTCCTATTTATGGTAGACAATTGATTTGATTTATAGATCTCACACTATGTAAATAAATGTATATTAATCTATATTTTTTCTATATACTTATAATATTTCTCTTGAATATAATATCTTTCTATTTTTGTAAGAGTTAAGAAAATTACTAATCTTTTGTGACTATTTTCTTTTTTCATATAATCTTATTTGAGATATTTTTTGTTAATTTTAAATTCTTATTTACTCGAGGTGTATTTTAAATTCAAATTATATCCTAAATATATAAATATAGTTATGATATAATATTGTAATAGTATATATAGTAAGATTATAAATATAAATATATTATATATTATATAATATATAGTATATTATATATGTTGTATTAAATAAATAACTATATATTGTAGTTATATTTGCTAAGCAAATATTTGTTAGATTGCAAGTTATATTAAGTATTTGTTATTCAGGTTATAATAATAGATAGTAATAATAGTATAATATTAAAACAATAATAGGCAGTAAAACTGACCATATGCATGATCGTAAATAGAGCAAGCGGTATAACCGACCATATGCATGAAGAAGTAAATAATATAGAAAATATATACAAAATAAACTTTTTCATTAAAAACATAATACTTACAATGAGACTAATTCTCAAAGGAGTTGGAAGCAGAAGACATGAGAAAATGAAGATTTACAAAGTGAGGAGGACTAGAGTGGAGAGGTTTGGGCAAGAGAGGAAGAGGCTTCAAATGAGGAATTTTGAATACCCTTCTTCCTTTGCGAACCCCTTTATATAGACACTAGAATAGTACAAAACAGTGATATTCTAATAATACATAAACAGTACCAGCCGACACTAAAAACAAGAACAGTATCAGCCGTCACTAAAAACAAACTAACACAGCACAGGACACATAAACTAGTATGTACAAAGTCATTTGTTGTTTTTATGGACAATAATCTGACATGAATAATAATCTTCTGGGAAGATAATATTCTTGCCAACTTCCATCTATTATTTTGACTAATTGAGAAAGTAGTAATCTTCTGGAATCACATAATTTGAAGGTCATAATTTGCTAATTCCAGTTCAAATGGGTCTTGGGAATCCATCAGATGTACTGGATGGTAGGGTGAGTAATCTTGAATAGGAGAGGCGGCTTGGTTACCCTGAGAATGAGAGGCCTATTGAGAAGGAGATGCCTGATGAGCTGGTGATAATGCAGGTTACTGTAATGAAGTTAATCTGGCAAAATGTTGTGCTTCTTCTTCATCGTCACTGTCTGAAAGTTGTAACATTGTTTCGACTAATTTTTTCAAATCCTTCTTTTTGGTAATGAATGCTAATTGTGCTTGAAATTCGTTCTGTTAGACTAGAACTTTTGGAGTTTTGGTAACTTTTGAAAACATCTTTAAGACATGATCATAATTGTATTTTTTTCATCATTTGATAGAAATTTTGCGGGCTAGAAACATAATGGTTTTGATATAGGGATGAGGTTTGATGATGTATTTCTATTTTATAATCCAATTTAATTTTGTTTAGAGAAAGAAGAGCAGAAGTGGTGAACAATGGTTTAATGCTGGTGGACTGTCATCTTGTGAATTAAAAATCCGAAGACTCTCCTAGAGGGGAAGAAGGAATGAGAAGATGTTCAGGTCTGTAATATTTCCACCATCGTGAGAACCATTTCGAGAGTGTGTTGATTTCTTGTAATTTGTCAAAATGAAAAAATCACGAATGACAAAAAATTTTATTTTGTTTTAGAAATATTTTTGTTCATACTTGCTGGTAATCATAATAATCATAATAAGACGGATCATAAGGATGAGAGAATTTTCTTGTTAAACAGGAATTTTTTCTCCATTGTTTCAAAGTGAGAACCTGTTTAATGGTAAATTTATGAAAATCAATAATTGGAGATGCTAGTGGAGAAATTTGAGTTTGAAGAGAACAAGAAATTTCAAAGAGAATAATTGAGTCGTTGTCTACTAATATGAATTCATAAAAATGCTGGGTTTTCTTAATATTTTACGAAACATAATGACAGTCTGGTAAAAGAAAGGTATCAAGTAGTCTTTGAGGGTCAGACAAGTGTTGAATTTTAGATTCGATGAGAAAGACTTTGTGCCAATTAGATTTGATGATAATAGGAGATGAAGAAGACTGCGATAATAATGGAGGATTAATAATTTGGGAAGGAGAAGGGGAATAAGAGGAAACAGCTTTGGAGTAGGTTGGTAATTTTAGAGAGGCTAATGGTGAAAATGAATTGTAAGATGGTCTAATTTTTTGTGGTAATGACCCCAATACCGTATATGGTTTTGGAGTTGCAGAAGGATAAGGTGAAGGATAGGGAGGAGATGGTGGTTGTGCGTAGGAAGATTTGGACTTTACTTTTGACTTTGAGGTTGACATGATTTTCCCTGTAAGAATTCTCGGGATAGAAAATCAGGAAGAGAATTAGATTCTTATTTAATATGTTCAATATCAAAATAAAAAATACTTAATATATCTTGTCATTTAGCAAATATTTACTTAGCAGCCAAGTTTTTCACATATTTAATTAACACTTCCTAATTGATTTACAATTTATTCAAAGTAAAAACTTTTGATTCAGCAAATCATCTTGAAATTTGGAAATACATAATACAATAGCTAAATTTTTTTTTTTAATAGTATTATAACTCTTTAGGGCAGGATTCTAACATCCTGAATGGAATTGAACAATCTGTTCTAAATCAGTTGATAATTTTTGTTTCATAATTCCTCCATATCCAAGATCAGATGCATCTGTTTTAACAATTTTAAAAGTATGAGGAGATAGAAGTCCTACGCATGGTAATTTCTTAACATAAGCCTTAATTTGTTTTATAATATCAAATAATGGTTTACATAATGGCCTGAGAGATTGATAAAAATCTGTAACATAGTTGAGACTCCCTAAAAATATCTATAGTTGATTCTTATATTTTATTTCATCTGAAAATTTATCAACAAATTATATTGCTCTACTAATTGGTGTAATAGTTCCTTGATAAATATCATGTCCAAGAAATCTAATTTTGTCTTGAAATAACTTTATTTTTGGTGTTGAAACGACTATTTATTTTTGGTAGTGAAATAACTTTAAATGTTTCCAATGTTGTTCAATAAATGAGGAGAATATTAATACATTATTAATATAAACTATTGAAAAATGAGTGAAAGAGGTAAATATTTCATTCATAATATTTTGAAATTCACTAGGTGCATTTTTTAATTCAAATGGCATGACGTTTCATTCATAATGTCCAAATTGTACTGTGAATGTCGTTTTACAACGGTTCTTTTTCAGCAATTTGGATTTATCAAAATTCACTTTCATGTCAAACTTTGAAAATATCGTGCCGTTAAATAATCATGATAATAAATCTTTTTTATTAGGAATTGAGTATCTAATTCATTGTAGTACTTCATTCAAAGATTTATAATTGATGACTAGACGAGGAACTCTCCTTTCTAATTCTGTCTATTTTTTAACATAAAAGACAACACAACTCCATGGTGATTTACTTTTCCAAATTAATCATTTTGTTAGTAAATCATTAATTTTTTTTTTTTACAGAATTCTAATAATTCATTATTCATTTGAATTGATCTAGCTTTAGTTGAAATAATTTTCTCAAAAAATTCTTTTTCATAGAGTAATTCAACTATATGTTGTTTTCTATTCCAGAAAGCATTGGATAAGTTTGAGCATACTTCATTTTTAATTATAACTTTAAAATTATCAATTTTTTGGGTTAATAATGAGTCTTTTAATTGTTCTTGAATTCTTTTATATTTTAATTCTTGTTTGAAGAAGCTTATTTGTTTCTCCTTTATTTTAATTATGTTTTTTGTTAAATAATTAATTTATCTAGTTAATGATACTTCTTTTAAAGAGTTAATTTATTTTAATACAAGGGGAAACAAGAATTTAAATTCAATTTCTTGTCCAAATATTTTAGTAAAAATTTTTTCTTCTGTTATAGAGAAAGGATAAAGTAGGGTAAGGAAGAGATTTCCTAATATTACTTTAGTATTAATATTTTTTACTAAAATGAATGTTGTTTTAAAACAAATTCCATTATTACAGATATGTGCATTAGATAATTTATAATTTATATTTTATTTTGTTCCATTGGCTTGGGATACTGTTTCTTTTATTTTTTTCAAAATATTTAGAAGGCATTAATCCATCTTTTATACAATTTAAATCTGTTATTGTATCTAATAGGGCAATTGTAATGAAAGAAAATTCTTGGTTAATTGAAATTGTTACTTCAGCATACCATTTTTTAAAATTTATCTTATTAAAGATTTTAATGAAATTGTCTGTTTCATCTTTTATAACTAATGATAAATACTCTACTTGTTCTTTATTATATTTTTTATCATAAAATCTATTTCCGTTTTTCTCTATTTTTAATAATATAATTTCTTGTAATAATTGTTCATTTGAAACTTCTAATTTAAGATTGGATACTTTCAAATTTCTAATCTCTTATTTTATCTCATTGATTTCTTATTGTATATCTTGCATCGTAATTTTCTGTTTATTTATTTTAAATCTTCATATTATTTCTAAAAAATTTTAAGGTGTTGAGGATGACGTTACCAAAGCATTTTTATTATTAAAAGTATCTTTTAACTTTTCTAAGTAATTTTTTCTCTCTTGAGGGTTACAAATTTTGGCTATTAATTATAACATAATATCTTCTTGTTTTGAAAGTACATCAATGGTTTTATTACAAATACAATTATCCTTATCTAGATAATTGTAAATCTGTATTTCATCTTCTTCGGATTCACTATCAGAATATTGCTCTGAAAAACTTGATTCTTTTAACAGAAATGCTTTGGGTCCCGAATTCAGGACCCAAAAAGTGTCCCAAATGTTTTTTTTTTTTTTTTTACTTAGTGATTAAGTAAGTGTTTTTTTAATGATATTGTAAATTTTTTATTTTTTTAAAAAATGCTTATGATGATTAAAAAATACATGAAAAAAAATGAAAAAAATGAAATCAACTATTCGGTGAACTGCTTCGGGCTACTTTTTCAGTAGCCCTAGCAGAACTCTTCTTTTAATTTTATTTTCTTTCTCTATTTGCTTTTTTAATCTTAAATTATTGCACATAGTTAATCCAGTTCTATTAATATTACTTATTATATCATCATATGTGAGATTATGAAAGTCAATGGTACCATCTGATTTTGATAATAATTCTCGTACCTTTTGGGTGAAGTAATATGGAAGTCCGGCTATGAATTTTTCCTTCCAGTATGGCTGTTGGCAATTATTTCCAATCATAACTTTAGTTAGAAATACATTTTCATACCAACAGAAATCAAATAATTGAGGGCATTTTAAATTAATCAATAAATCACTAATTTTTTCCTTGAATTGAACATGATCACCAATAAAGTGTTTAGTTAATGCATATATTAATGTATTTACAACATCTTCTAAAGGTAAATCGTTTTCTATTTTAATCACTTACATATTTTTATCATATTTATATGCAGTTAATATTTGTGACCCTTATTCATATGAAAGATAATGATCCCACAACTTTTTAATTGGCCAGTAAACCCTATGATAATATTATGTGCTACTTGATGATCAATTTTTCTATGACTTTTGTAAACGTTAGCAACCATAATCATTTATTGGAAATGATTTAATATTTCATACTCAAATAATCCATCTATATTCTATTCATATAATACATATGGTGAAAAAGTAGATCTTACTATATGTTCTCTTTCTTCAAATTGCATATCCGGTGGAGTAGGCCTTAGATACTAATTACGAGTAATAGAAACATGATATTTAGAATCTCTAGCTGAAAAACTATTAACATGATCTCCTCTAATCTTATTTACTTGTAAATCTAGATTTTTAAATTGGTTTTCAATATTACTAATTTCAAAGTCAGATATTACATGTGAGTCTGTCTTGTTTAATACATTAATATGAGGTAGATGCAGCATTACTAATAGTTAATTTTTTTAATTTACTAGAGATTTGTTCTAATAAATCATTTTTGTTTTTGGAAAAAATACTTTTTAAATGAGATAGAATCTCATGGGGAACAAATAAATGAGTTTCTTTTACTTCTTTAATAGTGGGTTTTATAGGAGATATTTGAGCTTCAATTTTTTCTAATTGTTTACCCATGGTTTTTAAATATAAATCTGTATAATTGTTTTGTTGGATTATATTATCAAGATTTTTATCTGTGTTTGTAATATTATGTTTTTTTTATTGCTGAAACTAAAATTTGAGTATTTCTCTGATTGAACTTGATGACTTCAAAATGGGAGTATTTTTCATAAATAATTTGATTATTCTCTCCTTTAATCCATTGGTTAGTAGTCCTGTTTATGGTAGACAATTAATTTAATTTATATATCTCAAACCATTTAAAGAAAGGTATATTAATTTGTATTTTTTCTAAATTCTCGTAATATTTTTCTTGAATATAATCTCTTTCTATTTTTGTAAAAGTTGATAAAAATATTAATCTTTTGTGACTATTTTTTCTTCTTTCATATAATCTTGTTTGAGATACTCTTTGTTAATTTTAAATTCTTCTTTATTCAAGGTATATATGTGGGCATCATCTCCAACTACTTGTAAATATGTTGGAGAAGAAGGTTCCTTTTCAGGATTATGAGAGGTGGATGCTTTATCAGGATGGCTAACAATATATATTGGTATATCAATAATATTTTCAGGAATAATTCTCTGAATCTGGGTGTCTAGACTCTGGGATCTAGTGTCAAAAGATTTGGTGTCAAAATTTTAGTATTTATTCCGATAGATTGATGTAAGAACAGATATGAGTGTATGATACCTAGAAGGTGCTAGAGAATAATAATGTGAAAAACATCTTCTAAAAGATTGAAAGACTATTTGGACTGCTCCGTCCGCTTTTTTATCTATATATTTAAGATCATCTTTAAAATTATTTTCTATCTTAGGTAATGGAGTAATATTCTCTAATTGTCATTCATTAGGATGAGTAATTTGATTCCAATTGATTTGTTTAGGAATTTGTATACTAGAGTTTTGTGTACTAGATTGTAATAATAATGTATATCCTTTTGGACTGGTAATAAGAGCTTGTGGTTCTAATGTTATTTTCATTAATTTATAATGGATTCTATAAACTTCTGTTAAAGGATGTGATCCTTTCATCATTTGATAACCGTTTGTTTTAATATTTAATGTTAAAGCATATAAAATATTAGTATCGAATAATGAAAAAGAATAATTGGGATAACAATTAAAATAAATTGATCATTCGAACATGCTTGATTCTACCATTTCAAGTAATGAATCATGAAAATTATAGTGTCTTTCGTCTCTTAAATAGAGTAATACTGAAGTGTTTAATCCACTTCTAGTAAGTGGTTTTATAGCTACTTGTACTAGTCTAATATGAATGAAAGAATATTTCTGTTCTTTGTGATGTTTAATTGCTTCTTTTGTTAATAGTTGTAACGATTCATAATCATTATTTAAACTAGTAATTTTTCTGCTGTTTTAATTGTATAATTTGTAAGAAATGATAATTTAGAAGAAAAAGTAGAATGTTTGTATATTTAGTTGTTTGGAACATTAGGAATTGTCCAGTCTTATAAATTTATTTCTATATTTATTATACTGTAATCTTCTTTGTTAATGTTATTAGGTTCTATGAGGATATTAGTAGTGAATTCATTAGATTTGAATAAAGAATTCATTGAGACATATTTTTAAACAAAAATTTCCTATATTCAAAGAGAAATATGTAAACTAAGAACTTGAGGGAACACCATCTTTCATCATTTGATAACCGTTTGTTTTAATATTTAATGTTAAAACATGTAAAATATTAGCATCGAATAATGAAAAAGAATAATTGGGATAACAATTAAAATAAATTGATCATTCGAATATGCTTGATTCTACCATTTCAAGTAATGAATCATGAAATTTATAGTGTCTTCCGTCTCTTAAATAGAGTAATACTGAGGTATTTAATCCACTTCTAGTGAGTGGTTTTATAGCTACTTGTACTAGTCCAATATGAATGAAAGAATATTTCTGTTCTTTGTGATGTTTAATTGCTTCTTTTGTTAATAGTTGTAACGATTCATAATCATTATTTAAACTAGTAATTTTTCTACTGTTTTAATTGTATAATTTGTAAGAAATGATAATTTAGAAGAAAAAGTAGAATGTTTGTATATTTAGTTGTTTGGAACATTAGGAATTGTCCAGTCTTGTAGATTTATTTCTATATTTATTATACTGTAATCTTTTTTGTTGATGTTATTAGGTTCTATGAGGATACTAGTAGTGGATTCATTAGATTTGAATAAATAATTCATTGAGACATATTTTTAAACAAAGATTTCCTATATCCAAAGAGAAATATGTAAACTAAGAACTTGAGGGAACGCCATCTTTCATCATTTGATAACCTTTTGTTTTAATATTTAATGTTAAAGCATGTAAAATATTAGCATCATATAATGAAATGGAATAATTGAGATAACAATTAAAATAAACTGGTCTTTCGAACATGCTTGGTTTTATCATTCCAAATAATTAATCATGAAAATTATAGTGTCTTTCATCTCTTAAATAGAGTAATACTGAGGTGTTTAATCCACTTCTAGTAAATGGTTTTATGGCTACTTGTACTAGTCCAATATGTATGAAAGAATATTTATCTTCTTTGTGATGTTTAATTGCTTCTTTTGTTAATAGTTGTAATGATTCATAATCATTATTTAAACTAATGGTTTTTTTTACTGTTTTAATTGTATAATTTGTAAGAAATGATAATTTAGAAGAAAAAGTAGAATGTTTGTATATTTGGTTTTTTGGCTCACCCTACCATCTAGTACATCTGATAGATTCCCAAGACCTGTTTGAACTGGAATTAGCAAATTATGACCTTTAGATTATGTGATTCCAAAATATTACTACTTTCTCAATAAGTCAGCATGACAGATGGAAGTTGTCAGCAATATTATCTCTCTAGAAGATTATTATTCATATCAGATTATTGTCCAGAAAAATAACAAATGACTTTATACATACTAGTTTACGTGTCTTGTACTGTGTTAGTTTGTTTTTAGTGACCGTTGATATTGTTATTATAATATATAGTATAGTATAGTTAGTTTAGTAGTTATATTATGAGTATATAATAAAAATACTATATTAATACTAATATTATATAATACTATATATATTATCATAGTATATGACCCTCAGAATATGTGATTCTAGAATATTATTGCCTTCTCAATTATTCAACATGACAGATGAAAATTGTCAGAAGTGTTACCTTGAATATTATTGATTTATCAAATTATTCAACATGACAGATGGAAGCTGTCAGAAGTATTATCTCTTCAAAAAATAAAGACGAATAATTTCGTTCATTATCAGATTATTGTGTATTGTTCAAGGTCAAGACAAAAGTTACTATTCAAGGTCAAGATTATTGTCGTTCAAGATTGTTGTCTACGTCTTATAAAAAAAAAAGATTATTGTCTACTAGAAGACAAACAACTTTGTATATACTATTGAACTCCATTTATTATTAGTTGACGTAGGAAGATAAAATGTCAGGCATGTATTATTGATAGTTACTGTTTTAATATCTATAAAAAAGAGTCTGTAAACAAAGGAAAACATTAAAAAACTTTCATTTGAAGCCAATCCTTCTCTTCTCTCGTCCTTCTCACTTCCTAAAAGCTATCTTTTGTAAACCTTCATTCATGTATTTTGCTTTCAATCATTCTGAGAATTAATCTCCTTATAAATGTTATATTTTTATGAAGTTAATTTTATCATATATCTTTTCTATCTTTTACATTTATTTATGCATATAATCAATTATATTGTCTGTCTATATTATATCATACATATGACTGCTTATACCGCCTATTACTATATTATAAATTAAATAATTAATATATATCTAATATATATATATATATATATTACCTGGGATACGTGATTGGTATAAGAGTCATTGGCTATTGATATTAGTAATTATTTATATTATTGTTGTTATGATATTTATTGTTTCTATGGAATAATATTTTGCTCATAGTGTTGGTTATCGAGATTTATATGAATTAAGATGTATAGATTATAATGCAAGACTTGAATTAAAAGTAATGATGGATAATATAAAAGATCTTAAGAGAAAACAATAAGTAATGAAATAATAATTTACATTAATGATGACTAAATATCATGTATTTTAGAGTATACAAGCGGCAATAGAGGAATGGAAAAATCATTGCGAATTCTTAAGAAAAGAGATTAAAAGTACAAGATACCATCTGAGTATCCTTGCTTCATAAAAAAAAAAAAAAAATCATTGATATAGATTTTTAACAAAGATAACCTATAGAAAAAGAAAATGAAGTATATTGAGAGGCTTGTGTTGGTAAGCCACGAAAATCCGTTGGTCAGCCCATTTATGCTGGAGAGCTTTAAGGGTGGTCCCGGTGGTGTTATCTCTAGATCTTAATCTACTTATTTCTTTTTGAATATAGAAAATCTTTGCCTTAAAAACCTGTCAAAATGAATTCTTTATTTAAATCTGATGAATCCACCACTAGTATTCCCATAGAATCCGATAACATCAAACAATAAAATTCTAGTATAATAGATATATGACTCACTCAAAAATGAGCAGCACACATGCTATCTCAAGTGAATGAGAGTATCGTGTAATAATTAGGAATAAATTCTTAAATTGTCTCCTCAAGGAAAGTGCTTAAAAATCAAACTCGTGTAAAGAAAGGTATATTAATTTGTACTCCTTCTAAGTATTCATAATATTTTTCTTGAATATAATCTCTCTCTATTTTTTTAAAAGTTGAGACAAATACTAATCTTTATTGATTATTTTCTTATTTCATATAATCTTGTTTGAGATATTCTTTATTAATTTTAAACTCTTCTTTAGTCAGGTAAATATTTGGACATAATCTCTAACTTGTGAATATGTTGGAGAAAATATTTTTTTTACTTGTTCGGGATTATGAGAGGTGGATGTTATACAGGATAATTAACAATATATATTGGTATATTAATAATATTTTCAGGAATAACTCCCCGGATCTGAGTGTCTAGATTCTAGGATCTGGTATCAAAAGTTTGAAATCTATTCCGAGAAATTGAAGTAAATACAAATCTGAGTGTATAATAACTAGAAGGTGTTGGAGAAGAATACTGTGAGTGTGATAAAGTATATATAGTGAAATATATATATATATATAGGATAATTTAGTAATATATAGTATAGTATAGCTTAGTTTAGTATATATATTATGAGTATATATTATAAACACTATATTAATAATAATATAGTATAATACCATAATATATATTATCATAGTATATTTTATAATACATACACTATCAATATATTATAATATATACACTATCATATATCATGATACATATATATACTATATATGATATATATCAATGATATTATAGTATAGTGATAAAGTGATATAACATGTACTATATAGTACTATAATATATATAGTACTATATTATAGTGATATATGATATATTATAATATGGTATACATTATATGATATATGATATTATAATACCATATCATATAGTATATTATCATATAGTATATACTAATACTATATATTATAGTATTTATATATGAAATCACTATATGATATTATAATTAGCATATACTAATACCATATATTATAGTATTTATATATGAAATCACTATATGATATATCATACAAATAATATCATATAGTGATATATACTATATGATATATTAAATATAAAAAATCAATTAATTTACTAAATTTGAAATAAACACAATTCAAATGGTATATACTATTGCTCAAACGGTAAGATAGTCTAAAAACCGTTCTTATAAGGTATTAGGGGAGGCTTTTAAACTCCATCTTCGTCGCTGTCATCACCACCATTGTTGAAGACTCAGTCATTTCAAGAGGTACAATCCTTACATTCAAATAATGGTTGATTTATATAGGTTTGATTAGATTATTTGTAAAAAAATAGGAAAACTTGATTTTTTTTGTTGATGGCCACGATAGGTGGTCGGGAATCCACTTTAGGCTATTAAATGAGTGTTGTGTATTTGTTATTTGTGGAAAAACGAAAGTAATCGATGGATTCCTTTTGTTTTCATGGCGACTGAGTTGACTCAGTCATGGTTGAGTTCGATCGAATGAGTTTGTATGCGATCGAATGGTAGGAACTCAAACGTCGAACGGTTGATCGGTTCACCATGCGTTTGAATTTAATTTAATTTTAGCGTTCGAACATATATGTTTTACATTCGAACGATACTGTAAAAACTATAACGTTCGAACGGTTAGAGATTCGATCGAACGGTATAATAGAAAACAATTTCTCATTATTTTATAATTTTGTGAATATTCATGTATTATATTGTATAACTAATGTTGCATATATATTTTATTTTTTAAATTTCAGGTTGATAATGTTTTATAGGGGACGTAGTAACGTAAGCATGATAGACGATGGCAACCTTCCATCGAAACAGTTTGAGAGAGGACTATTTTATTAGAGCGTCAGATGAAGATTTCTAACTTTCTGACTCTTATATGAGAGGGTCATTCCTTGACATCAGTCTTCATTAATCATGGTTGCCGGTTGGACATCAATCCTCAACTAGAATAACGAAGCATGGGACCTCGTTTCTTATATTGACATCATCTCCGAGTTCTATAAAGATCCCAGTGGTGCTAGACTAGATAACGAAGGGGCGTACACGATCTCGATTCGACTACCTTCGGTTATATTTTCAGCAGACAGACTCACTGATTTTATTGGCATTCCACGATTGCACACTACATATCCGAATGTGGTGTCTAGAGAGTCAGCTTCAAGTGATGAGGAGACGGCTGAGGATGAGCCATGAGGGATCTTATACAAATGAACTCGATGGTCTTTCTGATCATGAGATGAGGCAATTGGTTGTTGGTCTAGATGCTCTTCCCTATGATGGGACGAAGAGCATCAAATAGGCAGATTTATCTGGTTTCTTTAAGATCATGAACTTGATCATTGTCAACAACATTGATCCTCGGCAGTACAAGACAAAGGTTGGTCTGGATCGGACAAAATTTATTATATGTGTCGCTCGTGCGGCTCCTAACGACCTATTGGATTATATATTCGATAGGATTCGATTAGAGGCTCAGTGTATTACGACATATATATATTGTCATTCGAAATCCTGATCACACAATTTCTGCTACATGTCAAGGTCCTGCCAAATATTGCTGACCATGCTCGGGAGCCAATGAGACTGATCAACTCCTCCACCCTATCACGAAACATGAGACACTTGAGACTTCATCTCCGTGGTCCTATTCTAGACCCAGTAAACACTTAGAGAGATGCACACCCAGGAGATCGTGGAGTATCAGCCGGTGAGACATCCACGCAGGCCAAGACATCACACACAACTACTCGTGAGGAGATGGTAGATATAGTGCGTGCAAATATCATCGAACAGGCATCAGCGATGATTGATGCAGTGCTTTCGGAGATCCATACTACCATGTCTTACTTATGTACATATATTAATGATAACATATCTGACTTACGTATAGAGATTAATGCTCACACACCTTTAAGTTACGTACATAGATTGATTTCATGTCTACGACTCAGGTCACGATCAGTACTTGACTGACACAGCTAGAGACATGCCTAGCTGCAGTTGAGGATGTGTGTAGAGAGTTGATTATTCCTATTATTTATTTGCTAATTTTTATATAAATTAAATATTTATCCATAATTAAGTAAGGTATTTTGTTTCCATCAATAATTGTAAAAATTATGTAACCATTCGAACGGAATAAATCACGTTCGAATATTTCTCCATTCCCTCTAGATATTTATGCAATAAATATCCGTTCGAACTCTTTATTTTACATTCGAACATTGATTAACAAATTCGTTCCAACGGTAAGTCAATGTTCCTCTAAATTTATTGACTTAATTCGCCAATTTTCCATTTGATCATATATAATATTTGTTCGAACATTGATTAACTTTGACGTTCGAACATTGTTGTATGTTGTTCGAACGATAATTCAATATCCTAACGCACTAAATTCTCGTTCGACCATATATAATATCCATTCAAATGTTTATTTTATTTTATTCGAATATTTTTTGTCGATGTACGAACAATTATTTTATTAGGGATGAAATTTTTCGTCCCTACATATACATTTTGAACGGTAAACACCTTTCGCTATTTTTTAGGAATGAAATTTGAATTTCGTTCATATATCTCATTTTTGGGATGATTTTCATTTCATCCCAAACAAAAATCGACTCAAAAATGATTTTTTTTGCAGTGTGATATCGTGTCAAAGGACTCGATTTCGACTAACAGCTAGTGTGAGAACATATACACTTATAAATTAAACATTATACAATAATAAAGAAAATTATCTTAACTTCAAAAATTGTACTGAGATAATTATTATCACAACTTTATTTTGAATGGAGAGCATTTTAATAAAATAATAATATTTTTAAAATAATTTTAAAATTTATTTTATAAGAAAATATATATTTGTATGTTAAGACTAGGTGAAGAAACAAATGTCTTAATATCTTTTTGCAAATGTCTTAATATCTTTTTCCTTTGAGATAAATGCGTTAATATCTGAAGCAGCCTGTTTCAAAATTAAGTTGTAAATTAGAAGATCGAAGAAATGTGACAATATACCGAAGTATTCATTTACTATCTATTTTTTGTGATTCACTGTAGAACTCTACAATAAATGTATAAACTTGCCCGTTTACTCGGCCACTCCAGTCGTCTTCTATGAAGAAATATATATATATATATATATATATATATATATATAGACATATACACTAGTTGATGGTGCAATGTGCAAGGCACGTTTTCCTAGTTATGTGAAAAAATCTTGAAAATAACATTTATATATAGTAAATAAAATGTGGTTGAAAATAAGATAATGTAGAGTAGCATAAAAAGTTGGTATAAAGAAATTTTCCTCCCTCTGTCTAAGCAGGCCTAAGAAGGGCAACTAAGGTCTTGTTTGGATTCAAAAAATGTCTCATCTTATTATTATAATTTTTCTAAATTCTCATACAAAATATAATAAATAATTTAATTTTTTCAAATCTTAATTCAAGTTTTTCAAATTCCAAAACAATAATAATATTAAAAAATAATATTCTAACAATATTTTTTTCAACTTTCATCTTTCATCTGAAACCATCTCATCTCATCTCATCTCTAAATCCAAACTAGCCAGGAACAAACCAAAGGCCTAGCCCAGAACAAGTAGAATTTTTGACCTGGCCCATGGGTAGGCTCCTCTGGACGCTACTTGCATGAGGAAATGTGTTACAGGGGATGAGACTAGCAGACCTGAAGACCCTATAAATAGTGTCCAGCTATTGTGTGCTTGTCCGCATAATGGGCGAAAAATATGGGGACCTTCGATCCTCTGACAGGAGAGGTATCAAAGGATCACAAAGGACGCTAGCACGATGAGGCAAATCGGAAAACTGTGCCGCATTAATGACACTATTACTAGAGCTACACGTCACATTAATGACGTCGTCGCAGAACCACACCATATTAAAGGACTCTGACAAAAGGAATTGTACGAAGACACATACTCTATAGGGGCAGACACGATCTGTCCCCTAAACTCTTGATATAAATAGCAAGTCTCAGGTACGAGAAACTCTATCTGATCCATAGACTCTTTCACTTATTTACAAACTTTCAAGAGAATTTACTGAGTTTGGCATCGGAAACTCCCCGGCCCCAAGGCCACCCTCTCTTAACTGTCTTTTTCTCTATTTTCATAGGCCCAAGTCCTGAAAATCTGAGTTGCTGGAACCTTGCCGAAATGCGTGCAAAACATGACGTTAATACTTTGTATAAAACTCTAAAATTGGTTCAATTATATAACAATGGGTTAATGAATAAGGTGGGTGAAGAGTAGCATTCAAAAATATGTTTTTATTTCTTGGCAAAAGTCTTTAATTCAAAAGAATGAAAATGTGACACCCAAATGCTAAAAACTAACTATGTCTACCTTTGGAACGTAGATAATGGAATAATAATCTTATCTTCTAGAATAAAAATTAAATTCTATCATTTGAAATCCTAAAATTCTATGCGCTGAAAGTAATCCATTCTAGCAAATCCAAAAAAATATGCCAAAATCAGTGGCCATTACATTTAATAGCCAATGATTCATAAAAAGTGTCACATCTTGTCTAGCATCATTCCTAAAATGCATGGGTTGGGCGAGGCTTCGTGCCGCAAATGCGGGGTCTGGTGGCCTCGCCCACATCTGAGGCCTCTAACGGAGGCGGGGGACGGAGGGAGCCCAGCCCCGCTCCAAGTTTCTCCCACCTTGCATATATTATGTATAATAAAATTAAATTAAATTAAAAAAAAGCTTAGGCATAAAACGACGTCGTTTTATTTATGTTTTATGTCTAGGAGTTTTTATAAAACAACTTAATAACATATGACCAAACGACGTTGTTTTGGTATGGATGACGTGGTGATAGGGCTGTAAATGAACCAGTTTATTCGATAGCTCACTCGGTACTCACTCAGTTAAACTCGAATCGAACTTGGCTAGTGAAAAAAAAAAACTCTTTCGTGAAAGCAGATACCCGCTTGATTTGTAAATGATACATACCCGACAAAACTCGACTCGACTCGGCTAAGGCTCGTTAAGGCCCACTCGTTTATGCTCGAGTCGACTCGTTAACTCGACTCGATTAAAACTCATTCATATATTGATAAATATATATATACACCTATGTATACATACATATATATATATGTATTAGCTAATAATATAAGCATATCACTTTTATAATTAAATATATAATATATAATCTAATTAGTTATGTCTATATAATGAATATGTTTCATATGTATATTTTATAATTTGTATAATAATTAGTCGATAAAATTTGATAATTTCATATACTAGTATGTGAGAATCATATATGAAATAGATATATGCTATCATATTAAGTGTATGTATTAATAATATATGTAGATATATAATATATTGTTATTTTGGATAAATATCAACTAGTTAGATATTAATTATTTATAATTTTTTTAAAATTTTATAATTCAATAGAGGTTCTACTTGTTAGTTGTATAAATTTAATATTAGATTTTTTATTTTTTTAATTTAATTTATTAATTATTAAATCTTATTCCAAAAATAAAAAAATAAACAATTCGAACTCGAACTCGTTTGTGAGACGAGTTTGAGTTGAGAGTTAAACTTATCGAATTGAGCTTGAACAAAAGTAAATAAGAGAAACATTCATGGACAGATACGGAAAGCAAAAATTTCCTAAAGTCTACTATTCATAAGCGGATGGACGCTTGTATAATAGTAGTAGATATAACTATAAAAAATAATTGTGTCTGTAGTATTACTATTATTCATCTACACATATTTTGAAAGAAATTACCAATGTGATTGTATTAAGTTTCGCAAAGTGTGAAGCGTGTTGACCCCAAAAGAGCGCCTTCGTGGTTATGATATTTTTTTACTTATTTATTTTTCTACTAAAAATCATCACGCCTTTCACATGCCTAGAAATTCTCGAAGTTTCTAATTAGGTCGGTGCTTATGCATGTTTTCACGTGCTTCCAACACGAATTTACTTGAATGCCCTCAATCAATGTGATAAAATTATAATTGTGTTGCTTCCAATGTATCCTTGCAAAGGAAGAAAGTACAAACGTCAGATTTCTTTATCTAGACGAAAATACGAATTTAATTCTTATTATTGAGGCTGCTAACCGCCCTTATTAGCGCTGGTATTTGTCCTCCCTCGCTTTCGCGTCCATTAAGGCTTCGTTTGGTTACTAAACATCTCTCAACTCATCTCAACTCATCATTACAATTTTTTCAAATCTCAACATAAAATATAATAAATAATTTAACTTTTTCAAATCTCAAAATAATAATAATATTAAAAAATAATATTCTAACAATATTTTATCAACTCAACTCAACTCAACTCAACTCACTTCAACATCCAAACGCAACCTTAATCTTTGATACGCTTCACTCCACTCTCGTTGATCGGGTGAACGGATTTCCCACCCTATAATTTTTATAGAAAAATGCTATTGTGTGTCTCAAATTCTCCCGCTCACTTTGTTATATTCATGATTTATTACAAAAAAAAAAAAATTAAATCACAAACATAACATAAATTGAAGAAATATAAGATTTCAGTCTTTCATTCTTTATATTTTTATAAACCATTTTATTTTAAATAAAACACGAGATACTATACCATGTCAATGAAATAAAATGAGCGATATAACTAAAGTCACATAACAGCAATTTCATTTATACATCCGTCCAAAAGTAACATTAAAGTACAAAAAACTCAAAAACCTTCAACTTTTTTAAAAAAAACTAACATGTTGTTAAAAACTCAATCATTAATTTAAAAGTCTTAAGATTGTTTAATACTAATTTGGTTAAATTTTTAATTCTCAAGATTATAACATTCTACCACGCTTTCGAATTCAACGTCTACAGTGGCCCACTCTATCGACACTGACCCAGTGATAACCCTTTCTTTTTTGACAGTTTCACTCATCTATCAATATTCAATGACTTAACACTATACACATAAAAAATATTAATATATTTTAATCCAGCCTATAAGTCGCCTCTTCTGTGACTTAAACTCGTGACGTGGTACTTACTTTGATATTAATTGTTAAAGATCCCAACTATTAGTCTAAAAGATTTAAAACTGCTAGATATTAATTTAGTTAAAACTTTAACCTTTAGGATCATAGTACATGCAAAGACCTTTGTTCATATGCTTGAGATTCTAATTCTAATAAAATCAAAAGAAAAATGAATTAAAACCAATAAAAAAAATAAAAAAACCTAACAGATTGCGTAGATGAACCTAAAAAATAGATCAATCACTTTCGCTGAAAAGAAGAAGAATGAGATTAGGTTTTGTTAAATCGAGACCGAGAATGAAAAAGAAAAAGAAAAAGAAAAGAATGATAAAGATGAAGAAAAAGTCGGAACGGCACGGCACGTAGCTGAGTGATTAGTCGGTGGACACGGTAATATTTTCTCTTTTTAATCTTTTATGCATGAGAAAATTCTAATTGACTAAGAACAATGTGTTTGGTCAATCGGTATAAAGCAATTAATTTTGAATTAATAAATCAATTAAAAAAAGAGTACATATTCGAATATTTAGTTTATATTTCCTTAAATAACACCACTTTCAAAGAAAATCATACCAAAACTAAGGTTGGTAAAACTTAAATTGATCTTCATTTTTTTAATTGCAATAGAAAACACGGTTACTTCTAACTGTCATCTTATTAACCTAACTTGAGACCTGAAACTTGTTAAAAGTACATCTTTAGGCATTGTGGAAAGTCACAGTTAATTATATCACAAGTGTTATAATTATAAAAAAATGTGATTTTATATAATTTATTAAATTTATTTTATGATAAAAATAAATATATAATTTAACATACTACAAAATAGTACGTGAGTTTATAAATTTATCTTAATAAAATCTCTAGATAAAGAGTAATTATATTTTTATAAAGGAGAAGGGTATTATCGACAATGAGAATAATTCTGACTGGGTATTGCGTGTGGACCCGACAATCTACTCGGCTAACAAATCCACTCTTTAGAACGACTTGTCTGAGTCAGCTACGTCCCTATCCGTCCATGTCTATTGCCTTTACCTCCCTTATAAAATATAAATACCTCTCTTCTCCACCTTTCTCCGAGTCCATCTCTGCTCAACTTTCTTAGCTAACCTCCATTCCTGCTCAACTTTCTTTGTTTTCTTCGCTTCCGGTTTCACAGCACCCTTAGCTTCTCTACCTTCTCTTAAGCCATGGATTCTAGCTCTCCTTTTGACTGCCTTATCTTCGGTAATTCTCTCTCTCTGTGTCCATGAAATTTCTTTTTCCTTTGAAATGTCTGGTTATTTATTGTGTTGAACTTTTCTCTGAGACAGATTTGGATGACACTCTATACTCTTCCAAGATTGGACTTGCCGAGTCTCTCAGGAAAAATATTGACGGTGCGAAATCTTATATCCGTCTTCTACTATATTTCACTGCTATTTCGTTTCTTAAAAAAAAACAGAGATTGAAAATTTCTTGTGTCTGATTGTTTCTGCAGATTATCTTGTTGAGAAATGCGGATTTCCAGAGAGCAAGGCCTCAAATCTCCGATATGAGCTTTTCAAAACATACGGCAGCTCCCTTGCTGGCTTGCGGGTAATTCATCCCCCTTTAGACTCTCGCCCCCAAAAAAACTGAGAAATACTAAACAAAGAAACCTTGTTTTATCTTTCTTTGTGACAATTTGCTCTTCCTAAAATTTACTTCTTGTGTACTTTTTTATTTGTCCAAGGTTTTGGGGTATGACATTGACGCCGATGATTACCATGGGTTAGTACTGCTTTATCCCACTAATTACCCTTTTGAACATTCAAAAAATTTTCACTTTTTAGAAACTTCTGGCTGCTAACTTTAGACTGTTTCACAACAGCTTTGTACACGGAAGATTGCCATATGATTTGATCAAACCGGATTCTCAGTTGCGAAACCTCCTACGTAACATTACTCAACGAAAAATCGTATGCGCCGAAAACCTTGATTCTCACACATTCAATATTTTGATTTTGACTATAACTTTATCCTAATTTGTATTTTAAATCTATTTTAGATTTTCACGAACTCGGATAGGAATCACGCGGTTAAGGTCTTGGATCGGCTCGGATTAAAAGACTGCTTTGAGCAAATCATATGCTTCGAGACAATGAACCCGAATCTCTCTAAGTCGACCCGGCCCGACGAGTTCCCTGTGCTTCTCAAGCCATCTATGGACGCCATGAAGATCGCGCTGGATGTTGCCGATGTTGATCCCCGTCGAACGGTACGCCCGCGAAACAGACTACGGTTTTCTCATTAACGAAGTCCTTGTCGTTCAATGGTTGTGAGGCGAACGTGTTTTTAACGAAACGCAACGCGTGCCGTTCTTTTTTGTTCTTCTTTATTGCAGTTGTTTCTCGACGACAACGTTCGCAACGTCGCTGCCGGGAAAGCCTTGGGTCTCCGTACCGTTCTGGTAATTACACGTTGTTTGACATTTTAACTAAATTAGCTTTATATCAAATCAGTAGTTGTTAGAGTACACGGACACGGACACGCTACGATGGTCTACATTGTCTCGTTCCACCTGTACGCTCTCTCTTCCAATAAAATATGTCGTTTTCTTAATAATGCATGAAAGCCTTTGGAGATTCAGCTATAAACAATTTGTGGACCGGCATTTCTCTAAACAATTAAGAAAATAGAAGAAGTATTTTATTTTATTTCATTTTAACATTATAGTTTTTTTAATATAAAATATAATAAATAATTTGATTTTTTTAATTTAAAAATAATAATAATATAAAAAATAATATTTTATTTAATTTTCATTTTATCTCAATTTATTATTTAAATATATTTTAATAATATTTTATTTAAATTTCATTTCATTGATGTTGAAATGCACCTGGAACGTGTGCTTTTCATCCTTACATTTAAAGCCTCATTTTGGAGCCGAAAGATAGGGAATAGTGGCTGTCTAATCCTTGCAACCAAAGTCTCACACGAAGCCAAAACATATGAAAGGGTTGCAATAAATACGAAGAGGGTCCTTCAGCATAAACACAATGAGTACGCCATCACCAAACAAGTTTAATATTAGAATAATCCCAGATTGATTATAAAGTTGACAAATGCTTGGTATCCCGATAATGGTCCGACATTTTTCTTGTTAGTTTTTTTTTTTTTTTGGTTTAGTGATTAAGTAAATATTTTTTTATTGATGTTGTAAATATTTTTTTAATTTTTTTTAAATGTAAAAAAAAATATATATATATTTATATATATAAAAAAAGACAGATTGCCTTGTCGGAGAATCCCTCTCGGTGGCTGTAGTGCCACCCAATAAAGTTATGAATTGAGTTTCATTCGATTTATACTTTTTTGTTTGCGTGAAGGTCGGAAAGACCGTGCAAAGCAATGAAGCCGATTATGCAGTTGAGAATGTCATAGACCTGGCGCATGCAATTCCTGAGATTTGGGTAAGCGGAATGGATGGTGGTGATGAAAGGATCAGCCGGACGAAAAGCGAAATCGATTCCATTCTTGCAATCATGGCCGTTGGTGCTTAATTGATTCACGTTCAAGACCTTGTTCAAGTGTTGGGTTGGATCCTGTTGTCCTCCACAACTATATATTGTAATCATGTGTAGATATATACATGTATGTATGTAAATGCGCATTAGTGTTCATAATATATGCAAATGGGTTGTCCAAATAATGAAGCGTATTCACCCAATTGTAGAGATGTAATACACCAATAATGCTGCTGCTTTCCTTTCTTAATAATAATAATAATATTTTGGGTTTCAAGTTTCAACCGCAAAAAACCAAAGAATGATTTGGCCATTTCAACTATTAAACTATTGTTCTTTTATTCCACGCGTTAGCATGATGTGTTGGAGGAAGAGTATTAAATTAAGCTATGATCATGATCTTATCTTGGATGTTGCATAAAAGGGCATCAGGAAAAGATGTGCACCACCAACTTGTAGTGTGAAATGTGAATTAAAAAAATATGGGTTTGGAGACGTGCCTTGTTGTCTTGAAAAGATGGCTAATATGTGTGTGATACCTCTGGCTTATTTTATTTATATGCATATGTCGCAAATGATGGTGGTTGGGAAAAACATCGATGTTCCTTTTTCCTTCCTTAAATATATATATATATATATATATATACACATTATACACTGGACGATCTTTTATATGCTTAAATATCGATGGGCTTTGATTTTTTTTTTTTTTAATTTTCTAATCATATTCCAGTGAAAGGGAAACATTAATACACGGTTTGATATGATCATGTCATGTGCTTTGGCATTTTAAAAATTATTTTAACCGAGAGCATTAGGAAGGATTTGTAGTAACAATTATTTGGGATCAGGATTAGAGGCTTAGGGGATTTGAATCGGCCCAAAAGCCCAATCCTCAACGTATCTCAGTTGTTAAAGAGAATCATAAGCCCAACTGCTTAACAATTATTTTTCTGCATTTTGCGTCAACTATCGGAAGACACAGTTCCTCCATATTTTTTAGTCCATTTCCTCTGTTTTCGTCTTTCACGTCTTCCGCTACGCCAGAATCACTCTAAAATAGTCTTGGGGAATGCAATATCACATGACTAGAAGATTTGAGTGTCTCTTCTAATAATATTGGTTTTAAATCTGTTGATAGCTGGTATTAGAATCAGGGTCATGAATTTCAATCGTGGGAGCATATCGTACAAGAATGAGTTTTCGAGATTTATCCACAATTAATGATCATTTGAGGATCCATGTAAGTTACAGCTCTTGGTTAAAGAGTTTCCAATACTCTCTCTCTCTCTCTCTCTGGCGTTTTCTAGAGGATGAATTGAGTGTTGGGAAAATCAACACAGCGGAAGGGATAAAAGCGGTAATAAAAGAGTACACTCATACACTCAGTGACACCAAAAAATTTAACATAGTTCGGCAACTGCCTACATCCACAGAAAAGAGTTTCACTAATAAATAGTGGAATACAAGAAAATATTACAGAGGAGGAGGATTACACTCCACTCAACTCAACTCTCTTCTTTTCTCTCAGAGCTCTCTCGGCTCTCTCTCT
Organism: Juglans regia; assembly: GCF_001411555.2. Taxonomy (NCBI): domain Eukaryota; kingdom Viridiplantae; phylum Streptophyta; class Magnoliopsida; order Fagales; family Juglandaceae; genus Juglans; species Juglans regia. The sequence goes on along the minus strand of NC_049907.1, from coordinate 36,763,373 downwards.
TTTCTTTTCTCTTTAGGGTGTATCTGAAACTCTCGCATGGAACTTCAATTTATAGGCGAGGATCAATATCGTTTATATGTATGAATGCATTTATTGTTGCATTCAATAGGTAGTTGGGCGTTGAGGGTTGAGCAGCAAGCAGCCATTATGGACTGCTTGCTTGGGCAGAGATTTCAACAATTCTCCCCCTCCATGCCCATTTACCTATATGCTATCCATTCCAGCTATGTCTCTGCATACCTCAAGCTTCTCACTTGTAACCACCTTCGTCAGCATGTCCGCTGGATTCTCTTTCGTATGGATCTTCATAAGCTTCAACACCTGTTGTTTCATCGCTTCGCGTATCCAATGATAGCGGATATCAATATGCTTGGTGCGGGAGTGGTACATTGAATTCTTGCTCAAGTCTAGAGCACTTTGACTATCACAATGTACCTTGTAGTCTTCTTGACTAACCCCTAGTTTTTGGAGAAAACGCTTCATCCACAACATCTCTTTCCCAGCTTCTGCTGCGGCAATGTACTCTGCCTCTGTTGTAGATAAAGCAACACACTTCTGCAACTTGGACTGCCAAGAGACAGCTCCTCCTGCAAAGGTGAAGAGAAATCCCGAAGTAGATTTCCTGCTATCCAGATCTCCTGCCATATCTGAATCTGTATAGCCTTCCAAAACTGGTTTAGCTCCCCCAAAACACAAGCACATCTTCGATGTACCTTTCAGGTACCTGAGAATCCACTTGACTGCTTCCCAAAGATCCTTTCCTGGATTTGAAAGGAATCTGCTCAACATGCCTACAGCATGAGCAATATCTGGTCTGGTACAAACCATTGCATACATCAAGCTTCCTACTGCTGAAGAGTAGGGGACTGCTTCCATTTCTTCAATCTCTTTCTTTGAAGAAGGACACGAGCCCTTGCTCAACTTGAAGTGGTTTGCAAGTGGAGTTTTGACTGGCTTAGCATCTCCCATGTTGAAACGTCTAATGACCTGTTCAACATATTTTTGTTATGATAGCCACACCCTTTTGACTTTCCTATCACGAACAATCTTCATGCCCAAAATTTGCTGTGCTGGGCCTAAGTCCTTCATGTCAAAGGACTTGGATAGTTCATTCTTTAGTTTGTTAATCATGGACCTATCCTCACCAACGATTAACATATCATCAACGTAAAGAAGGAGTATAACAAACTTGTCGTCCTGGAACCTTCGAACATAGACACACTGATCTGCGACAAGTCTCTTGTAACCATGACTCATCATGAATGAGTCGAACTTCTAGTACCATTGCCTCGGCGCTTGCTTGAGGCCATAGAGACTCTTCTTCAGCTTGCAAACTAAGTGATCTTTCCCTGGAGTTTCAAACCCTTCTGGTTGCTCCATATATATCTCCTCCTCCAAATCTCCATGGAGAAAGGCTGTCTTCACATCCATCTGTTCGAGTTCCAAATTCAAGCTGGCTACCAATCCGAGTATGACTCGGATCAACATCATTTTCACCACTGGAGAAAATATCTCATCAAAGTCGATTCCCTTCTTCTGCTGGAATCCTTTGACAACCAATCTGGCCTTGTGCTTCATCAGCTTTCCTTGGCCATCTTTCTTCAGCTTGAACACCCATTTGTTCTTTAGGGCTTTCTTTCCTTCAGGAAGTTTCACCAACTCATAGGTCTGATTTTTCTGCAAAGAACTCATCTCTTCTTGCATTGCCTGCACCCATAGGCTTCTATCAGCATGAGTTTGAACTTCTTGAAAGCTCTCTGGCTCCCCCTCATCAATAAGCAGAATATAGTCTGATTTCGGATATCTCTTCGACGGAATCAGTAGGCGACCTCTTGCCGATCTTCTTGGTTCATCAACCAAAGGAGGTTCGTCACCATCTAACCCTTGTGGTGGTACACCAGTTTCTGGTGGAAAGGATTCTTGCTCCCCCTGCTCGACACCCTGAGCTTCTTCTTCTGCTTCTGGATCTCGATCTTGCATATCTTCATTATCTGTGGCAGGCTGTAATGGTGCAGGATTTGGAGTATCGGAACTAAGCTCTCTTGATGAAGCTTTAGTTCCTATGTTCTGGTTTTCATGAAACACAACGTCCCTACTTCTGAAAATTCTCTGTCACTGGATCCCATAACTTGTATCCGAATTCTTCATCTCCATATCCAACAAAGATACATGGAGTTGACTTGACATAGAGCTTCTGTCTCAGCTCCTTGGATACGTGTGCAAAGGCTTTGCACCCAAACACTCTCAGGTGAGAGTAAGAGACATCTTTTCCAGACCAAACCTTCTGAGGAATTTCAAATTCCAGTGGTGCAGAAGGTGATCTGTTGATCAAGTAACAGGCAGCTAGAACAACTTCACCCCAGAATAGCTTTGGTAACTTGGCCATACTGAGCATGCATCTTGTTCTTTCAATGATGGTCTGGTTCATTCTTTCGGCTACACCATTGTGCTGAGGGGTATATGGGACCGTCTTCTCATGTCGAATACCGTGATCAGCGCAGTATGCAGCGAACCTTTTGGAGACATATTCTCCTCCGTTGTCCGTTCGCAGGCACTTCAACTTCTTTCCCGTCTCTCTTTCCACTAGAGTGTGGAAATTCTTAAAGTGCTCGAAGACCTAATCCTTTGACTTCAAAACATATACCTAGACTTTTCGTGAAGCATCATCAATGAATGTCACGAAATATCTGTTACCTCCCAATGACTCTTCTTCCATGGGACCACATACATCAGAGTGTACCAGACTCAACAACTCTGATCTTCTCTTCGTAGAGGATTTAAACGAGACTCTGCATTGTTTGCCAAACAAACAGTACTCACAAGGGTTTAACGCTGTTCCTTTGGCAACTTTGATGAGTGCCTTCTTCGCAAGTGTATCCAACCCTTTCTCACCCATGTGTCCGAGTCTCTTGTGCCACAGATTCGGTGATGTCTCGTCTTCCACTGCATTGAGGCTATCAGAACCGATCTTCACATGGGTCTTGTACAACGTACCGCAAATATGTCCTCGGGCGACAACCATGGCACCTTGTGACAGCTTTCAAGTGCCTTTGCTGAAGTAGCTGTCATAGTCCTGTCGATCAAGGGCTGTCCCGGAAATCAGGTTGAGCAGAAGGTCAGGAATGTGTCGAACATCTTTCAACACCATGGTGCAACCAACGTTGGTTTTTATCTGCACTTCGCCAACTCCCACGATTTCGAGAAACTGACATTCCCCATCCTTACCGTACCAAAGTCTCCTGCTTTGTACGTAGTGAAAAATTCACTGTGGGAAGTGGCGTGGTATGATGCTGTTGTGTCTACCATCCACTTAACATCATAGCTTGTAACGTACAGACACGTCTCGTCACTAGTGGAGAGTATTGCCACATCTCCCGAAAGAGTGACAAGGGTTTCACCATCTTCTTTTTTCAGCTTACTGCTTTGACCTTGCTCCCTTAAAAACTTGCGGCAGTGTTTCCTCATGTGGCCTTCTTTGCCACAATGGTAACATTTGATGTTACCCGTCTGCTGGTTCTTGCTACTGCTGGACCTTCCACGTGGTTGAGGCTTCCCTCTGTTTCTGCCTCCACTTTTCCCTCTATCATTACCTTGAGGCCTTTCTCTACTCTCGGTGACAAGGACATGAGTTTGATTCATGCTTGTCTCTTTACGTCTGGCCTCCTCATTAAACAGGGCATCCTTAACCATCGTCATGGTAAGTTTGTCATCTGGAGTAAAGTTACTTAGGGAGACCACCAGCGTCTCCCAACTGTCTGGTAATGAACTGAGAAATAGCTGGGCTTGTTCTTTATCGCCAAGATTCAGGTTGACGGACCCGAGCTGGTTAACTAGGTTTTGAAACTCGCTAGTATGCTCAGCAACAGAGGTATCGCTTTTCAATTTCAAGTTAACAAGCCGTCTCATCAAGAGGGCCTTGTTTCAAGCAATTTTAGCCTGATACATATCCTCTAACTTTTTCCAGAGGTTATATGCATCCGTCTCTTGGGCCACGTGGTGAAAAACACTATGGTCAATCCATTGCCTGATCTGACCAATAGTCTTCTTGTGCATCTTTTTCCACACTTGATCCGTAACTTCATCTGACTTTTTTCCTTCATCTTCCAAAGGGTCAAACAGATCTCTACAGTTCAAGAGATCCTCCATTCGAGGTCTCCAAAGACTGTAGTTTGAGGCAGTCAGCTTTATCATGGCGCCTGATGCTGAATCCTCCATGGATTTAGACTGTTCTAAATACAAAATACAAGTACAGGATCTTTGAGGTGGAATATCGTCAAACGGATGGTACAGTTGTGTCCGAAACGCTTGATTTTGTTGGAAACGGGTCTTGTTTCGTCAAAATCGGACTCAGATAGCACAAGGAATGAGCAAACGAACCAAAACAGGAGCTTTGTCGCTCGTGCAGTGCGTGGCGCGACTAACAGCGCGTAGGCGCGTGTACGTCACGTGCATAAACTCCTCTGGTGCGCGTGGAACGCGTAGGCGCGTGTAATTCACGAGCGTTATGGAGTCAGGGGCACGTCAGGCGTGTGAACTTCACGCGCAGTGGCTTCTCTGTAGCGCGTGCGCGCGTGTATGAGCGTGGGATTCACGTGCTAGATACTCACCTTGGCGCGTGTGACGCGTGTCGAGAGTGGGTCTCACTCTCTGATCTTCAGACGGCGCGTGAAGGAGTGTGCGGATTCCGTTCGGCCTTTGGTTTTCACCACTTTTCTTGTCTCGATGAGACGAACACAGTGGTATGCTCAAATTTGAAAACTGAGCTACGCACTAAAACCGAGTTTTCCGTAAAAAAAAAACTCCGTCCAACAAACTCTATGATACCATTTGTTGGAAAAATCAACACAGCGGAAGGGATAAAAGCGGTAATAAAAGAGTACACTCATGCACTCAGTGACACCAAAAAATTTAACTTGGTTCGGCAACTGCCTACATCCACAGAAAAGAGCTTCACTAATAAATAGTGGAATACAAGAAAATATTACAGAGGAGGAGGATTACACTCCACTCAACTCAACTCAACTCTCTTCTTTTCTCTCAGAACTCTCTCGACTCTCTCTCTTTTCTTTTCTCTTTGGGGTGTATCTGAAACTCTCGCATGGAACTTCAATTTATAGGCGAGGATCAATATCGTCTATATGTATGAATGCATTTATTGTTACATTCAATAGGTAGTTGGGCGCTGAGGGTTGAGCAGCAAGCAGCCATTGTGGATTGCTTGCTTGGGCAGGGATTTCAACATTGAGTTCATCGATCTGGTCCTATTTTTTCAAAGGAAAATCTCATTTCAATTCAATTTTCATTAGAGTCTTCAGATGTCACATTAATTCTAGGTTGTTTTTCAGGTACTGATATATCTAAGCTAATTAACAGCATAAACAAACAATAATACAACATATACCCTTTTGATGTAGCAACTTGGGAAAAACAAAATGAAGGTGGTTCAAACATTAACAACGTACAGTCACGTAAATAATAAATACATAACAAACAACATAAGAATCCAACACCTCACAAGTCATACACTTGCTTGCCGGTGAACTTGACCTCGATCGGGTTCACATTCTTTCCAATTGACCTGAAGTTCACTCCGACACCTTGACGGCCGGGGTTCACCTTCTCAGGGTAGACACCGTCCTTTGGGTGCAAATATTGGACCTCTCCATTTGGGAACACCCTGTAAAACTGGTACTTGATCTTGTACTTAGACCTCAGCCTAGTCCCCAGAGCCAAGCACTGCTCCTTCCTGGCCAGTTTGAGCAGGTTAGGACCCTGCCTCATAATGGCTGCACCTCCGGTGGGCATCTCAAAGATTTGTTCTTTGGGAGAGTCCCAAGTGATCACATAAAACTCTTCAACTTGAGCCTTCCGCAGCAGGCCACCAGTGCTGCCGGCGAAAATCGGCGAGGGAGTGCTTGGGTCCAACTCAGGTGGAGTGAATCCCACCGGAGCTTCCTTGGTGGGTGCCTCGGCGGCTTCCCCAGCAGCTGCCTTGATTGTGCGCTGGGAGACAGAGAATTTAAGTTGCTTGGGACTGGTGAAGGAGAGGGTTGAGGATTGTTTCCATGGCACGGTGACACGGTCCCCGGACTTTGAGGCCGAGAGGGGAGGGGTGAAGAGGGAGGCTTGGGTTGCCATGGCCATGAAGGGCTAGAGATAAGGGGATGATGGTTGGTGCAAGCTGCTTGATAACGGGGATGATGGTTGTGTGGGATCAATAAGGTTGGGGATGTTAGTATGGGGGGAGTTTGTAGGATTTTGGATGGGTGGTGGGAATTTGGTGTTGGATAAGGTGATATGCCTTGGACCAATTAGGATGTCTGCTTTTGATACGTACCGATCGGTCCTCAGCAATATCTCAGCACTTCACGACAAAGGAAAGAGCCTGCACTCTTCCTTTCATTTTTTTTTTTTTTTTTTTTTTTTTGTCACTACTTAACAAATCCTTTCTGATTTGATAGTGAAGATTGAAGAAGTAATCGACTTCAAGGGTTTTTTTAAACCTTTTTGATAAAAATAAAATCTTGATTTCTAGTTTGGTTTATATATAGAGGACATCTTTCCTCTAATTGAATAATTCAATTTTAAAAGAGAAAAGACGCAAATAGTACTTGGCAAAAGATGAAATGTGATCAATTATGAGTGCTATGTTCTAATTCGAAGAAAACCGAGATTTCTCCACATTGGAGTAGTCAATAGTCCAAAGCTTAAGATTTGATGAATAGTAAATCTTAAATCCTCTCCAAATATGGCTAGCTACTATTCATAATAGAAAGTAATATTTAATTATTTCATCACTTTCATCTCTCTTTGAATGGTAAAACATGCATGGCATGCACATTATTTCTATTGATTGATAGAGTAGACACATTATTTCTACAAAGTATGAAGATCTAAGAAATATATAAATTGTATTTGCAAATAAAAAAATAAAAAAAAAGTAAAAAATATAATATTATATTATTATTTTAACTTTATAATAGTTAGTCCAATGTGAACTCACCTAATCAAAAATTGATATTATAGCTAAAAATTAAGATTCTAGCCAAACTTTAGACTTGACAATGACTAAATCATTGCCAATGCTCTTTAGGGGTGGGGGGCACCTTCCCCACTCTTTAGATTAGCTCCGTTAAAAGTGAGAGGTTCCACATTCTTATTTGGCACAAGGCCATTCATGCAAAAGATGTTAGTATCAAGACACAGAATTTAGTTTCGAGTATTAATACGTTCACCGAAAATGCATCATCCCGAATAAATATTTTGAATAGGCTATTTTACTTTTTTATTATTATTTTTTCATGTATTTTTTTAATAATCATAAACATTTAAAAAAATTTACAACATCATTAAAATATTCTTACTTAATCATTAAGTAAAAAAAAAAAATCATTCGGAACACAAATTCGGTATCCATTTTCGGGACAAGAAGTATTTCTCTTTAGTTTCAGGCTTTGTACCGTTCAGCTCATGCAAAGGGGAGGCCAGGCGTGAATGGGGTAATTAGATGCAACCGAAAGCCTAGTAGTATCACAGAATTTGGTAATGACATGACTGTTTTTGATCGATTAAAATAAGGTAATGATACCCTATAAGGTAATTATACCCTAATTAAGCATAGTTTGGATTAAAAAATTATCTTAATTCATCTAATTTTATCTTATCTAATTATTATAATTTTTTTAAATAAAATATAATAAATAATTTAACTTTTTTAAATTATAAAATAAAAATAATATTTTAATAATGTTTTATTCAGATCTCAACTGTCATTTCAATTCAATTCAGAATGTAAACTTCCCTTTAATACTTCCCATTACTCCTTACTACCCAACCCTACATGGCTTTCTTTTTTGTTCCTTTATCCTCTACTTCTCCCTTATGCTCGTCTCTGCCTCTTGCTTTGCTTTGTCCGAGATTTGATTGAGCTTCGGACAGTCTTACCTCAAAAAGTATTTCGTTTTTTCCTTTGGAAATTCAAAACCACAATCTCAATCGCAGACTCGATTTCGGCCCTCTCCTCTCAATTTTGGCCCAATTTCTTTAGTGCATTCTGTAGTGTAATGTTGACTTGTTATTTGTTTATCTCTTTGAGAGATTTTTGGAATGGGTTATCAATATTGGCAAGAGTGTGAATGGGTTAAACTTGCGTGTAGAAAGAAAGATTTTGAGATGAAAAATGCTCATTTTGACTGACATAATCATGAATTACAAACAAGAACCCAACACCATAAATCATAAAGATATATGGAGGACCAAAGTTTTACCTTTATGTCGGTAAGCCACCAGTGCTTCTTTTCACTAGTAGTGTGGCATGAAAAACTTTTCCTCGGGCCGTGCTTAGATAGACAATCTTGATTACTAATTTTGGTCCTTCATACATTATGGCGTTATTGGCGATGATCACTTAGGCCACACAAAGAAGAAAGCGACGCAAAGGGGGCTTCACAGAGAGAGAGAGAGAGTAGAGGGCGCTGTTTATAATAGGTCACCATCGGCGGGGAGGGAGTTCGCACTCAGCTAAGGCGCGAGAGAAAAATGTGGGGCTTGTTGTTGAAGCTTTGATTTCAATCTCAAACTGAGAAAACTTCTTACATGCAACTTCATGTCAAATTTCGAATAGAGCAAAGTTGAGAAGGTAGAAGAAAAAATAAATAAAGCCATGTAGGCTTGGATGGTAAAGAGGTAGTGGGAAGTTAAAAATATTGGAAAAATAACTTCGATCTTCGGTGAGCAATATCGTCGACAAACCTGGTTTCTAGTAGGCATCTCTATTATATGAAATGGTCTCATGGGTACTATGGTCCTATGTTAGTATGGCGTCCAAACTTTTGCTTGCTCCTGCATAACCGTTGGAGCACTTTACCCGTATGAATTTCGACCATTATATGGTTCAAAATATATACATTTGGGGATAATTTCTGCAAATCTGCACATATATTCCACACAATACAATCACGACATTGTTAAATGTTAACACAATGCACAACTACTTGACTGCATTAATGCTAGATGAAGAGAGAGAGAGAGAGAGAGAGAGAATTGAGGATACAGAAACATTTCCGACAATCTCTTACTTTAACACAACTTACTAGAAAGTAAACGCTTCAAAAATAGCCATTTTTACTTTCAAACCAAAAGATTTCTAGATTGAGATGCTGTTGGGAATTCCCTTGCCAGTGAGGCCGCCTTCTCTAGAGTAATCTGAGGTATTAGGATAGAGCAAGGTGTAAGGTACCTTGACTGGCCCAACCCTATTCTTCCATCTACTGTCATTGTTCATTTCTATAATCCTGTTTTCGATTTCCATCAGCTTGTTTCGAAAACTCTCTAATGCTGCCAGTGGTTCGGCATCCGAAGTCCACTCAGGAGTATCTCTCTGCCCAAGATAAATCTCATCAGATGAATGCCGGGACAGAATTTCTATCAGTGATACACCCAGGAGGGTTTGGAACTGGGCTGTTATTGTTTTCAGGTAGGCTACGTCAGGGTTTGACTGAAGCTCGGTATACTCAGGTGTGCCTGGCTCAGGCATGAAGCGGCGGCTTACCGTTGGGCGATTAGGGAGGTAGCCAGCATAAGGGTATTGCCCGAAATTGACAGCAGCATGGAGGGCCGAAGCCACCCATATAATTATGGTGCAGGAGTGGACAAGCTCCGCCCGTGTCTGAATCTCAGGCCACCATGGCTCATCTTTCTTGTCACCATGACCCTCATTACGGATCTCCATCCACCATAATTGGAGTTCAGAATCTTCTTGGACCATTTCATCTGTTGGGTAGTAGAAAGAGCAATATTCACTCACCCAATTCTCAATTGCTGACCAGATCTCCAGCCCATCAACAGCGAAGGGATAATCCTCTATAAGAAGTCTCAGGCCATGTGGGCAGCTTGAGTCTGGAACTGCAATTCCTCTAAAGAGAAGCAAAAAATGGATTAAAATTATTTCTGTTAAAGAATAGAGATCAAGATTCAAGACTATTGAAATTATTATTTAATAACAAAGCATGCTGACCTCTTGAGCAGATCAGCAGGTAATGCCTGTTTAGTGAACACCCAGTCCTTGTATAAAACAGCGGACATTTCCAGGGCGTATTTAGCCGGGAAGACTGTCCTCTCAACCACGCCACCAGCATTGATGAGGATCTGCCGTGCCAAGGCATTTATGTTCATTGTGTCTCGGAAATGGGGTTGCAAAAGCTTGTGAATCGGGTGAAGCACACTCAGCTGTCTGTTTGTCGCAATCACGAAAGGCTCTATGATGGCATGGGTATTCAACCTGAAAATATAATCAGAAGCAGTTTGGTATGTATTTTAGGTTAGAACCAAATCTTCTACTTTTTGGTACCATTCAGTATTATTCTTACGCATCGTACCAGTGGCTAATAAGCTGATGGTAGCCAGAATCATTTACAGCTGCGTAGGCTTTGGCGAGCTGCCACACCGTACCTTCAACACCTTCTTCTGCAGGAGTGAAAACTTTGCTAACTGCACCGTGATTCTCCCCTTGTGAATGTGGCAAGCTTAACTCAATTGCCAGTGGCTTCAAGGTCCCATCATCTTGAAGTAAAAGGAGCGTTCTCGTGGCATAGGTCTTTGTGGTCGTTGAGTTTATTTTCGTCAGGTATGGCATCAATGCATCATGATGATCTAATATAAACAGCCTGTTGTTTTTTATTGCCTGTAACAAGAGAATAGAAAATTAGTTGTCATATTGGTTTGATACGTAGATATAGTCAGGAAATATACAAAGTATGATTAATACTTGATCTACAGTGAGCCCATTGAGGTTCTTCTCTATGTCTTCTTCTCTTATTGTACTGTTCTGATTCCCAAACATTTTAGGGTCCAGCTCGCTGGTTGGGGGAAATTCCTGTGGACAGGCATTTCAGTATGCTAGTTGAAGCCAAAAAAAAGAAAGAAAGAAAATGCATTTGACATTATTCATCATCTTTGATAGCTAGTCAGTGTCTTATTTTACCTGGAGGCGGCTGATGATGACAGGGTTCACTCCAGCGAGCATTTCTCGTCCAAACTCTTCATCTGTCCTCCAAGCAGACCTGTCCTCTGCAATTATACCATAAAAACTTGGTAATTTATACTGGAAAAGTCAAGAAACAATGAAGTGTCTATGATTTTGAAGTATTAAATGCAAAGAGAAACAGGGAGGAACTTTACGCATACCTTTGATCACGTCGGGAATTGGGAATTTGAGGAATCGCTCACCGTCATTACGTACGAGTTCCCTCAAAAGCTCCCAAGGAATGCGCTCCCTTATTTTACTCAGTGTAGGTCCATTGGGCAGCTTGACACCCCCCTCATAGAGATTAAGTACATCTTCAAAGGTGTCAAACTCGTTAATGGTTTTGTCACAGAGAGATTTAAGCTCTGGGAGCAATATCTGAACAAGGGACTTGAGAGCATAGGCTAGAAAATCTGAGAATTTCACGTGGCCAAACCGCTCATCTCTTGGAACATAAATGTCAAGGCTTAGCAGTGGCAATCTGCTCTCATAATTGGGATCTGTTACGATGAGAAACAGATCATCGTTACCATGATCAATCATAATATGCTTTGTGCCATTGAAATTCTGAAAGCATTAATGAGCAATCACCAATTTTGATATGTCATAGCAGCTTTTTAACACCTGAAAATTGACTACATTTAAAATTCTAACCAGTTTTTGTTGGTTTTCGACCAGTTCTTCCTCTTCTGGGATAGGGATAATCCTTTGATCCACCAAGAACAGGGCGTACATAGTCTGGTCCTTTGTCTGGACTTCCCAAATCATTATAGTAAGCATAGTCATAAACTCTGTCCCACTCCTTGAGCTCCCCTGATCCATTTCCTCGCAGATTTACTAGCTCTTCTTCCCTGTACTTCCTTAACAGCTCAGGTGTTTGACATGGAAGGTAGGTCTAGCAAAAAAGTAGTATAGTTGTTGTTACAGCATTTTAATTTGACATAAGTCCTCTTAGAGAAAAACAAAAATCCGAAAGTTCATTTCTATATTTATTTGGTCCGACCTTTTGGCAAAGCTTCCATTAGGCCTTTTGGTACGAATATTAACTTTTAAGCCTATTTGATTAAAAAAAAAAAAGGATTGAAACAAGCTGTTGATCTAGCTGTAGAATCAGCGGATAGGAATTTTTGGCAAACATGATGTTTCAAGAATGATGAGCAGTAAACTTGCAATAATTGGGGCCCGAAGGGACAATCCCCGGAGAAAAGACCCCACATGGCCAAATCTGATGACACCAACTCGAAACACCCATAATATCATGATGGCAACTTTCAAAATTACCCTAATTACAGAGTTCTCTCTACGTTTAGGTAACGAGAATACTTGAAAGATGTTTAAAATATTTATGAATAGTAGTGAAAAATAATAAAAAATAAATAATAAAATATTAAAAAGTAATGGATAATAGTTTTGAAAAGTAATAATAAAATAATGAATAGTAGTGGAGAATATTAAGAATATTTAAGGTACTTTTAGTACTCAAACTTAGATCGGTCGCCCAGGTAGAGACTGTTGAAAAATCCCACACGATTTAGGAACAAATTCATACAGGTCTTTATAAGGAGTTATCTCACTCCTATTAAGCCTTTTATGGGGAGAAAATTTGTGTCTCTATATGGTATCTATATGGTATCAGAGTCAATTTAACCTATAACTCATGAATGACTACTGCTACTTATCCACGATGATGGTATCGGAAATACCAGCCCACACATGAGGAGACGTGTCGAAAAGTCTCATACAGCTTAAGAACAAACTCATCTAGATCTTTATAAGAAGATATCCAACTCCTCCTGTTAGGTCTTTTACAGAGGAGAAAATGTGTGTCTATAGGGATAAAGTCACTGTCATTCACCTTCTTTTTTTAACGTTAAATCCAAACTCAAAAATTACGTACCTTGTTTGAGAAGAAGACGCGGTGGTATTTGTAACGATGTGCAGGGTAAACCCAAGAATTGCAGACGAAATGCACACGACCGTGCCCACGAACATCTTCCAAGGTGATCGTCTTAAGGTAAAACTGGCTGTGGTGGTGGTTTTTGACGATTAAAGCCCCAGGAACACCCATGGACTCGTCCCAGTCAAATGTAACAGTGAATGCAGTTTCTCCTGCTGTTAATGGAGTAATTGTTGTGATCCATTTCTCCAAGTAGGCCGCCTTGCCATGCTTCCCTCTCAATCCATTCGCTAAACAATTACCCAACAATAAATGTTAGATCCTAATTAGCTCTTTCCGTCTCTATCGTTGCATCTTAATTACTCAGAAACAATGCTAGAAAGTTGTTCAAAAGATTGAAATTTCTCAGTAATATTACAGTTGATACATATATATGATCAGTCTACCTAATAGTTTCATCAAATTAGACGTATTAATATAAAATGAGACTATAATCCAAGAACATAAAATTAATGTTTCCAAGTAAACTTAATTGGTTTTGATGTTGATATTTTTTTTATATAATAATAAAACCCACACTTTCTTTATATTAAAGCTGATGGTTATCCAGAAACAAGTGGATGAGGAAGGATACTTGGAGAAGAAGGCATCTGATGTCTGAAGGTTCGATTTAAAAGTGCTTTTGTCTTCCTTCATAGACGAACCTTGATAAATACACTCAGTACCCAAAAAAGACAATTTTAAGAGAGAGAGAGAGAGGAGTGATCGACCTGGGTCGGGATGAATGGAACTGATGAGCTGTAGGGAGACGCCCTTGCCAAACAACTCGTGAATCCGATCAAGCAATGAAGCTTTAACATCATGGAAGTCCAACACGTTTTTCTTCATTAACACAACTGTACCTTTGATCTTCTTGCTCTCAACTACCTGGGGACCACCTTGCTTCTTTTTACTCTTCCCACAGAACTTCTCCATTATTTGCTTTATGATCTCTGAACTGGAACAGATTGCCATCAACCAAAAAGGACCGAGAGCTCGAGACTTGAATCGGAAGCTTAATGTGATCTAGAAAGGGAGTGGACTATATCTATATATAGACAAGATCTTGAGGAAGATTTGGCTAGGAGCTAGGGAAAGCTTCAGTACTGCATCCTATGGTTTTTTCAGTACAAGTAGTATTATTCCCTTCTCTCTCTCTCTAGTTCTTGACTTGTAGAAACTAGAAAGAAGGCTTCCTTCCGTATTCCTGAAATTGTAACTCAGGTTACGCTGTTTTATAAAAATTGATGACGCCGACTGTAGCATGGGGGTCCTAAAAGTAATTTTCAATCTTTATCTCTTTTTTATTGAATAATTAAAGGACCTGATTCCACATTCGAAACCTCGTTAAGAGCATTCCCATCCGATTCTCTAAATTTTTCTCTAAATTTTAGTTAAAAAGGACACTTCCTATAATTTTATCTTAAATTTTACTCATTTTTAAAAAACATTCTACATCTCATTCCCTATCCTTTCTCTATTCTATTAAAATAATATTCTTCTATTATTTCTTTATTACTTTTTTCTCTCACTTTTATTTTCAAACTTCACTACTTAATATTTTTTCTTATGTTTTGAACTATTATTATAGTGAATATTTTAAATAAAAATTTAAATTATTTTTTTAAGGGTTTAATAATATTTTTAAAATTATTATTTTTATATTTTAGTAATTATTTAAATTATTTTTAAAAATATTATTTAAAAGTATAATAAATATGAGTATAAGAGAAAATGTAGTTGATTGAAAAAAGAATTTATTTTATTTATTTAAATAAAATATTAATAAAAAATGATTTAGGGGATGAATAGTGGTTTCCTATATTTAGGGAACTACTGTTCATTTCCTAAATCAAAATCCTAAAATAGGGAATGGGATGGGAGGGGTTTTTGAGCTTTTCCCTATAATTTTTCCTATAATTTAGAGAAAATAGTATTTTAGGCATCCGGATGGAGATGCTCTTAAGAACTCAAAAACAAAACAAAAAACAAAAAAACGGAGAGAGAGAGGAAAAAAAAATGTCGTACGACCGACCTGTTATCCTATACTTTGTTTTATACAAAGAAATAAAATATAGCTCGGATTCGAAATATTATATTTTATAGGTGTATGTATGAATATATATATTTTTTTTATAGGTGGGTGTATGATTCACACTTGCCTTTGAGTTTGTTAGATGACCATTTATTAATAGTAGGAAGTTCGAAATTTAATTATAAATTATTATAGTCACAAAAAAATTATATAAAAATAAATTTATAAGTCCATAAGAATAAATAATAAATACAAAAATCAGGGTCTCCAAAGAATCCAAACCACGTTCTGTGCGTGTTCCATCGGGTGTATAATATAAAAATCAGTTTATTAGATAAGGGTGGGGGCCATATTTATATATACTGCAACATGTATGATTAAAATATCTGAGTCAATGACAGAGAAATCATTGGTCTATAAGGGCTTACAATTTGACAAATAAAATATAACTTAAAATTAAAATATTAGAAAATATTTAATCATTAGTAGTTTATAGATTTTGCTGCATGTATCAATTAATTATGTATATGGCAAGTCATGTTGTAGTAGTTGTACATATACATCAAGCTGGCCTGATCACCTGTTAATTGAAAAATGCAATCTAAAGCAACTTCCGTTTTCTAAACATACGATAAATTAACATTCAAGAAGGTCGGGTTATGTCTTTAAGTCTAATGGAAAGGTATGATGTACGTAAAATAATTACATTAATTAGTGGGATTATATATGCTAAGCATGATATACATTGCATTAATCTAGAATTTCTTTGTTGCAAAGTTAAAAGTTCACAAAAGTGAAATTAATTTTCAAAAGAGAAGTGATATTTACATTTCTAAGACGTGAAGTCTAACTCTCTTTTTAAAAAAATAGGTAAATTTGTGATTGTATGGTAAAACTTATTTTTTAATAATAGATTATACATTTTTTTAAGAGATTGTGCAAAATTTGTACATTCTAAAACTTTATTTAACATTTTTATTGGAAATCATGTTGGGGTATATGTGGAGACTGGTTTTGGAACTGAAAAAGTGTTTGTTGAAGTTGGCTCGAGCCAAGGTTCGCTTGACAGACCGCTCGAGCAAAGACAAGTCAGAAAGAGTTCACTCGAGTCTCGCTCGACACTCTCCTCGAGCAAGATGCAAACCTTAGTATTCGCTCGACACTCCGCTCGAGCCAATGTTCATTTGACTGTTCGCTCGAGTCGCACTCGACACTATGCTCGAGCTAAGTATGCAGTTTTTGTCAGATTAGAGTTTTCAGCGCCACTCACTATAAATACATCATATTAGACTTGTGTTAGACGACTTTTAAATATTTTTAAGAGAGAACGATTGTCTTGTGAGTGCATATTGTGTGAGAGAACAAAAAGCCCTAGAGAGTGTAAGTTGTGATTGAGTGATTGTAATCTCCTCTGGTCAATAAAGATTTCTGCAGCTCCTGTGGACGTAGTCAATTTGTCGAACTACGTAAATACTATATCGTGTTCTTGATTGTATTGCTTTCATTTTATTTATCATTATTGATGTGTACGCTTTGTATAGTATTTCACAACAAATCATACATTTAATATTTTAGTAGGAAGAGAATCGCACAGTTTAAATTTTGAAATGGACCTTTCTTTCTCTTAAGAGAATTTAATTAAGTGGCAGATGACTTTTGCCCAACTCTCTGAAAAGTGAGAGATGAGAGATATATTCCACATTCCTATTTGACATAAGGCCATTAACACAGAATTTGTTAGTACGAATAGTTCTGATCCCTTTGTTTATGGTGTAGCACAAATTTAAACACACAGAATTTAGTTGGAGCCGAAGTTCGATCAGATAGCAAGGGGTGGTGGGGGGCTTGGATAATCAGAGAGAGGCACGTACCGAAAGATATCACAGAAAGTGGATGGTAATGAGATGACTGTTCTTGATCAATAAATTAAAAAGGAAATGGTGTAATAAAATAACATGCATCGATCTTTCGGTGAGCAAAATCTTCTCAATTTTCTCGTTGGGCATATGTGTGCTACAAGAATTTAGAAAAAGGGCCAAACACAGCTAGTTTTGTTATGCCCTAAAAGGTGGGGGGAAATATAAATAAAAAGACCTTTCATGTCAGCTAGCTTGTTCTGAAAGAGATCCATTGCTTCGACTTTGGAGCTTCCATGCATATGGAATAATTACTTTATCCTAAACCGAAAAATATGTTGTTTTCACATAATTTAATTCACCACCTTCCTCATGATCTTCGAGTGGTTTTTCTTTCTTTCATGCCGGGCCGATGCTTTTGTTTTTTAACTTTTTACCCGTTTGATTTGCAAAGAATGCAATTGGTTCGGTACTTTCTTCTTTGCTCGGAATTGATTTTGCCGGCCATGTTTCCTGACATTTTTTCAATTCTTTTCTTTTCCTTTTCTTGAAGGTAAATATTGGGTAATATCGCATTAGAATCTACACCCACTTAGGCCTCATTCGAACATTGAGATGAAATGAAATGAGATAAAAAATCTATAAATAAATATTGTAAAATAATTTGTAAATAACACTAGTGAAATAGTTTAAATTAAGATAATTATGGGATTTTAAGAAATAAGAAACAAAAAGTTCAATAAAATATTATAAAAATATAATATTGTCATAATATTATTTTTATTTTGATATTTAAAAAAGTTTAATTGTTTTTAATGTTTTATTTGTAAGTTTAAAAAAATTGTAATTATTAAGTAATGATTAAATGAAAAAAATTAAAAATTAAAAATTAAAAAATATTTAAAATTGAGTAATATTTAAATGTTGAGATGAGATGTCACATTATTTCTTCTTATTTTACTTCATTTTTTCTTAACATACAAAGGGTACCTGCTTAGAAATGGAACTGATCCATATTTCTACTTTTATTACACTCAGATACTTGAGTCCGAAATCGCCTCAAGTTTCTATTTTTCGTTTTATTATTTATTTAAGTTCTCTTATTGTAATATGGAAGAAAACAGATTTCTTGTCAGATTATAAATTTTTTAAAGATAAATATTTTATTTACAAAATAATATTACAAAAGTAAATTTATAAACTGACTTGTGTTGATATATCAAATTTTAAAATAATTTTTATTATAAAATAAATTTAATAAATCAATTAATGAATCTATGTTAATTGATAAATTTACTTATATAAAATCTCTAAATAGAGCGATAAAAGTCTTTGGTCAAAATGATGTAATATCATGATAATTGTAAGGATTATAATTCATGACCCAAGTAATATTATTGGTATGTAAAATTATCATTTGTCTTAAAATTTTAAGGTAATGGAAAGAGGTAGATTTTATTATTTTATATCTTAACACTCTTCCTCACTTGTGGACCAGACTTTTTCTTAATGAGTAAGCTGCCCAACAAGGAAATATTTAATTAAATATGATAGAGTATAGAATCATGGTTCAAACTCAAGATGTCTGTTTTGATACCATATGAAATCATCACTTGTTCTAAAAGTTTAAATTGATAGAAAAATGTAAATTTTATTATTTTATATCTTAATCGTTTATCATTTGAATGTGAGGGCACTAATATTGGTGTATTGAGGTTTCAAGCATTTTAATTGGCATGTTTTCTAAATGTAGAGAGAAAGAGAGACGATCGGGGATTGAATACTAATGTTATTAATTTGTCATGGGAATGTTTTGTTTTTTATATGAAAATGCTTTTTAACTTCCAACTACTGATAATTATTTAGCATATTATATAAAGCTGATCTACTGCTTTCCCATAACATATACTTCTGTCCTAGGAAAAGATCGATCAAGAGTTAGCATATATACGTACGTACGTGGGTTGCCTTTCTTTCGTTAGGAGACAAACAATTCAAATGGAATTACTATTGCTCCACACGCACTGCATAACCAAAAGTAACTCTTTTTTTTATATGATGCGAGTGACTCGTCCCCACCAATATGTCCCAATGTCATACAAAAGCTATTCGCAAAAATGAGAAGACGACAGACAACCTTTTCAAGTTAAAACGCAAGGAAATTTACACCCATTTAGCTAGTAATAAAGCTCGCTTTGAGGACTCTTAAACCCATGCATTTACTGTCATCCTTGTTAATCTTCACATGATCTCCCCTTCCATCATTCGGATTAAGAGGCCTTTCCTTTTTAAATGGTTGCCCCTGGCCTCCCATAGAGTCAGTCTCTTAAGCTCAACATTGATGGTTGGTTGTGGGGGCGGTGCTATAATTGCTCAAGTATTATTGATGTTTCGTCCTATCTTTGGTTTGGATATTAATATTTTTGCAGAATTATCAGCTTTAAGGACATGACTTACTTGATGCTACAGGCAGTACTTGGGAATTTATTGTAGAAACAGATTCTTTTCTTATTCTTATTGTGAATTGGTTTAATAATTATAATTCTCAATCCCTTTGATTTATGCTAATATTTGGAATGATCATTTTAAAAATAATAATGTCCTTTTTAGAATTAATGATATCTACAGAAAAGGAAATGCTTTAGCAGACAATCTTGCTACTTATGGAGCTTAGGGCTGCACGGTAAGTTTTTCCTCCATTTTTGAGCTCCCAAAACATACGATTGGCCTTTCTACTTTGAATCGTGCAGGTACTCCTAGCTTCCGATATTAATTTATAATGTTTTTAGCTTTAAGTAGTATTATATTGTATTTTCTGATGGATATTTTTCAATAATATTTTTCATAGAGAAGTGTTAGAGAGCATCCACTGTATTGGTACACACAAAGCACATATTACGTGGATGCCTCTCATCCACTTATTTTTTTTTTTATTCCTTCAAACGCAGCGGCGTCTCTCTCTCATCTCTCTCTCACCAGCGTCTCTCTCCTGTCTCTCTCTCTCATCAACTCTCTCTCATCATCTCCGCTTTCTCTCATCTTGATCTCTATCTCTCTCGTCTCGGCTCTCTCTCGTCTCGCTCTCTCTCATCTCTCCCCTCTCTCTCTCTCTCTCGCTCTCTCTCATCTCTGCTCTCTCGCTCTCTCTCTCTCTCCTCTATGCTCTCTCTCTCGTTTCTGCTCTCTCTCTCGTTTCCACTCTCTCTCATCTATCTATCTCTAATTTTAAATTTAACAAACGTGTGGTGCAAATTTTGATACATAATATATGCAAAAATGATTGCTATAAATAGTGACTTCTACCAATAATATTTCTTTTTCATAAGAGCCCGATTTTGGGATTTCTTTCGTAACCCATGCTCTCTTTTATTTCTTCACAATAAATAATGCTTATCAATAAAATTAGATAACGGTATTAAAAAAAAAAAATCCTCCAATATATAGACATTTGGGTAACCCTTTTAAATGCTACCAAGTACGTACGATCCATTTTTTTTTTTTTTTTTTTGAAGGCACGTACGATCGATTTTGATCCATAGAAAGAATGAATATTTAAAAAATAAATAAATAAATAAAGGTTGTGCAATCAATGAGGGTTGCATAAGGTGGTGTCAGTAATGAACATCCACTTCAAATTCCTCATAAAAATAATGATTTGCTTTTATTACTAAAACTTTCAATAATTTTGTGATAAAACTTTTTTTTTTTCTGGTTATAAAATTTTTATTTTTTCACCCAAATAAAAACTATAATAATCACAAAGATCACAGATTGATGCCAATCACAATAAGAAAAATACCAATATTACAAGATTTGATCATATTACAATTATCGAACAGTATAGAACAATATGAAGCACAAAACTTATCAAGAACATAAACAGAAATCAAAAAAAGAAAATGAAATATAGCCTGTAAAAGAAAATAAAAGAAATAAAGGAAAGAACACACCAATATACGTGGTTCGACCTTAATGGTCTACATCTACGGCAGGAATGACCTCAGAGAAGCCTCATAGATCTTTTATTGATGAACAATATTTCACAGAGAAGGCTCAGTACACTAGAGTTACAAAGCCCTCACCGAAATCACAAGAAATCACACATATTTCTTCTTTCTAAGAGCAAACCCTAGCAAATCCTAGATAACCCTAGTATCGCCCCTTTCTTTGCTCTCTCTCTCAAACAGCCGTAATTATAGAAAATGAAAGCACTCTGCTAGGGTTACAACGCATAAGGATGTATATATAGTTTGTAACAGATGCCACCACGTGTAAAGATCCAACGGTTCAGCACATAACCCTTCAGATTAAAGCCACAGGCTTCTCATGTGTCCTTTTTAACTCTGCCTTATTAGTTTCAAGAGGTCAAATCGAGCCAAAAACACCACCCACTTAATCACAGAATAAAACACATTAGTAATTAAAAGTAACAAACATAATGTATTGACATACATATTACAATTCTTCACCTTGGCAAAACATTTATTTGCCAAAAATTCATTTAACACTCATCATTGGCACATTTCTGCATTGTTCCCCTAATGAGAATTGACTCTAGACTCCGTATCAATTAAGTTCAAATAGTGTCTGAACTTAGACCAATGGACAGACTTGGTCATCATATCTGAGAAGTTATCCTTAGTTGAAACATTTTTCACACCTAATACTTTAGACTCTATAACATCCGTACAAAATGAAGCCTTATATCAATATGTTTGGACCTTTCATGAAAAACTTGGTTTTTAGCTAAATGCAATGTGCTTTGATTGTCAGTGTATTGTGATGTTACCATTGAAAATATTTAACTCACTTGCAATGCCTTTTAACCATATGGCCTCTTTAATGGCTTTTGTCAATGCTATATATTCAGCTTCTGTGGTGGACAATCCACCACAGATTGTAAGTGTGATTTCCAGCTAATAGCTCCCCCAAAAGCAGTAAACACATAACCAGTTAATGACTTCCTAGTGTCTACACTCCCTGCAAAGTCAGAGTCTACAAAACCAATAATTTCATAACCTTTTTTTACTTTGTTTCCAAAACTAAGACCTAAATTGGTAGTGCCTGCAAGGTATCTTAATAACCATTTAATGGCCTGCCAATGGGGTTTTCCTGAGTTTCCCATAAATCTGCTAACTACACTCACTGCATAAGTCAGATCAGGCCTAGAACAAACCATTGCATACATTATACTTCCCACCATGCTAGCATAAGGAATTTGTTGCATAAAACTAATATTTGAGTTTGTTTTAGGGCCTGATCTATAGACAGTTTAAAATGCTGACCTAAGGGTGTATTTACGGGGTTTTACATGTTCCATACCAAATCCATTGAGAATTTTTGAAATGTAGTGTCTTTGAGACAAGTATATCATTCCAGCACTTCTGTTTCTTTCAATTTTCATTCCTAAAATTTTCTTAACAAGACCCAATTCCTTTATTTCAAATTCTGATTTCAGCATGCATTTAACTTGTTCAATTAAATCAGTGTCTTTACGAGCTACCAGCATGTCATCAACATATAAGAGAAGATAAACAAATATTATTTTTTCTTCTTTGTAATAAACACAACTATCATAACAGCTTCTTTTAAAATTGTTACTAATCATATATGTATCAAATCTTTTATACCATTGTCTAGGTGATTGTTTAAGACCATACAAAGATTTCTTAAGAAGACACACTTGATTATTATTAATTTTATTAGGAAAACCTTCAGGAGGCTGCATATAAATTTCTTTTTCAAGTTCTCAATGCAGAAAAGCAGTTTTAACATCTAATTGTTCTATATGCAACTTTTCAAAGGCTGTATAAACTAACAATAGCCTAATTGAGCTATGTTTAATCACAGGTGAGAAGATTTCATTAAAATCAATTCCTTCTCTCTGTGTAAACCCTTTTACTACAAGTCTAGTTTTATACTTGGTCCCTTCTACCCCTGGTATGCTTTCATTTTTCTTATAGATCCACTTCGATCGAACAAGTTTAACCCCTTTAGGTTTAGGCACTAAAACCCAGGTCTTATTCTTATTAAGAGATTTCATTTCCTCATGCATGGCAAGAATCCATTTAGAGGAATCCTTGCTAGTTATTGCCTCTTTATAACTTTTTGGTTCCTGATAAATCACCTCATCAGCTACTGTTAGAGCAAACATTATGAGTTCTGCTTAACCATACCTTATAGGTGGTTTGATAACTCTCTTTTGCCTATCTCTAACTAGCTTATAAGAGTTAGCTCCACTTTGATCAATGTCACCTGAGTCTCCTCCATCAGGGTTACTACTTTCCCTAATTTCAGGATCAAATTGGGCATTAACTTGCTCCACCTCAATCTGAGATCCCCTTGGAGACTTGTCAATTTCTTGGTCTACTTTTTCCTCCTATACCCAAGTCATTTATGACTCATTAAAGGTCACATCTCTGCTCACAATGCACTTATACCTTCCAGGTCCATCTAACCAAAGTTTGTAGCCCTTTATTCCTTTAGAATACCTTATAAAAGTACACTTAAGTGCCCTAGGTTCCAGCTTGTCAGTTTTTGAGTGTGCGTAGACAACACACCCAAAAACTCTTAGGTAGTCATAGTTGGGAGGTTTCCCAGACCATAACTCATGTGAAGTTTTAAACCTTATAGCAGATGAAGCACATTTATTTATAAGGTGGGTGGCAGCTTCTGCCCAGAAGGTTTTGGGCAACCCTAAATTTGACAGCATACACCTTACCCTTTCTAAGATGGTACTGTTCATTCTTTCATCTAAGTCATTCTATTGAGGGGCTTCCCTTAATGTCTTATGCCTAAGAATTCCTTCTTTTTGACAGTACATATTAAACTCATTGGACAGAAACTCTAGACCATTGTCTGTCGTTAGGGTCTTGAGTTTTCTACCTACTTGGTTTTTTACTAGAGTCTTCCACTCCTTGAATTTTTCAAAGGTGTCACTCTTGTTCTTAAGTATGTATATCCAGACCTTCCTAGAGTAATCATCCACTAATGAGAGGAAATAACTCCCTCCACTATGTGAATTCACTCTTGCAGGTCCTCATAGGTCAAAATTGACATAATCTAGGATTTGTTTAGTGTTGTGGGTTGCTGACTTAAAACTAACCCTCTTTGCCTTTCCATAGATACAATTTTCACATAAAGGTAAGTTCCCTAGGTTCTGGTCACTCTGCAGCCCTTGTTTTTGTAATTCTAGGAGACCCCCTTAACTTACATGCCCAAACCTCCTATGCCATAACACATCTTTATTTTCTACCATGTTCTGAGTTGGGGATGCTTCTTCAACTACTGTTTTTCCAAGTAGTGTATACATCCCATTTTTAATTACCCATTTCATAATAACTAAGGAGCCTTTAATAACTCTAAGAACCATTGTCTCAGATTTGAAGGTGTAGCCTGCCAAATCAAGCATACCAAGAGAAATTAATTTTCTCTTTAATTCAGGTATAAACCTGACCTCCTTAAAAAAAATTTCAATCTCATCATGCATTTTAAGTCTAACTGACCATATTTCCATGACTTTACAGGACTTATTGTTTCCTAGGATTACATATCCCCCATCTAACTTAGAGAATGTCTCAAACCAATCTCTAATTGGACACATATGAAAAGAGCAACCAAAGTCCATTATCCACTCTGTTTTTGAACCAACCTCACTCACTGTAAGTACCTCAACACTTTCATACCCCTCTAAAACTACAAAAGCATCCCCTGCCTCTTTAGTCTTATTCCCAAGGTTTGTTTCCTATCAAGGCAATCTTTCTTAAAGTGTCATTCCTTGTGACAGTGAAAATATTTAAACTGTTTTCTCTTTGACTTAGACCTGAAGTTCTTGTTTTCATTCTTGCCCATTTTTTCTCTTTTTTCTGTTCTACCCCTAATAGACAAGCCTTCCCCATGATTCTATTTGGCTTCTCCTCTGCTCTGTAGTTCCCTAGTATGAAGTACAAATTTTACTTCATCAAGAGTCAGTGAATCTCTACCATACATCATAGTTTCTTTTAGGCTTAGGTATAATGAATCCAAAGAACTCATCAAGAGGATGGTCTGATCCTCATCCTCCACCTTAATGTCTATATTAGCTAGATCTAGAATAATTTTGTTGAACTTATCAAGGTGCTGCCCTATTTGAGTTCCAGGGGTCATCTTGAAATTATATAGTTTGGTTTTCTTGTGTAGTCTGTTTGATAGGGATTTGGTCATGTACAAGTTCTCTAATTTTAGCCATATACCTGTAGCAGTGTCTTCACTAGCCACCTCTCTCAGGACTTTATCCCCAAGAGAGAGAATTAGGGCACTATGGGCTTTCTGGAGGGTGTCCTTATGGACAGCCCCCTTTTCTTCGTCTTTCGAGGAAGAGCCCTTTTGTTTCTCACCAATGAGGGCATCCTACAGTCCATGTTGGACTAGCAGTGCCCTCATCTTGATTCTCCATAAGTCAAAATCATTATCCCCAGTAAACTTCTCTATATCAAACCTCATGGTCCTTATGAACCTCTCTCTAGATACCAATTGTTATAAAAATAGTGATTTGTTTTTATTATGAAAAATTTCAATAATTTTGTGATAAAACCTTTTTGTTTCTTTGTTCTAGAACTTTTAGTTTTTCACCCAAACAAAAACTACAATAATCACAAGGATCGCAATTTGATACCAACCACAACCAAAGAAATACCAATATTACAAGATTTGATCAGATTACAATTATCGAACATTATAGAACAATATGAACCATGAAACTTATCAAGAACATAAATAGAAATCAAATAAAGAAAAGGAAATATAACCTGTAAAAGGAAATAAAAGAAATAAAGGAAAGAATACACTGATATACATGGTTCGACCCTAACGATCTACATCCATGGCAGAAATGGCCTCAGAGAAGCCTCGGAGATCTTTTATTGATGAACAATACTTCATAGAGAAGCCTCAGTACCGTAGAGTTAGAAAGCCCTCACCGAAATCATAAGAAATCGCACAGATTTCTTCTCTCTAAAAGCAATCCCTAACAAACCCTAGAAAACCTTAGAATCGCCCCTTCTCTGCTCTATCTCTCAAACAACCGTAATTACAGAAAATAAAAACACTCTGCTAGGATTACAACATATAAGGATGTATATATAGATTACAACAGATGCCACCACGTGTAGAGATCCAACGGTTCAGCACATAACCCTTTAGATTAAAGCCACGAGCTTCTCACATGTCCCTTTTAACTCTGCCTTATTAGCTTCAAGAGGTCAAATCGAGCCAAAAACATCACCCACTTAATCATATAATAAAACACATTAGTAATTAAAAGTAACAAATACAATGTATTGACATATATATTATACTTGATCATTCTATTAGGTAGCGACAAGGCAACCAAAGAGTGCTTTCGATTTCAAACAGAAGGTTAAAACAAACATCAATATTTTCGACACGTTAAAATTGTTCTATGAATAATTAATGGGTCAATCAAACACGACAAAACTCGATCAAAAAATGGGGTCTGCTTGGGTGTATGTCATGTGTGTATGACCTTCTGTCTAGTCAATCAGTGACTCAATTGCATGCCAGCTTCTAAAGTGGATGTCTTAGTACAATTTATAAGAGAGTATGAAAAAACATTAACAAATATTTACTAATTTTCAATTTTTGCTTTACCAGATCAAGCTGGTTTATTGATAAATTTACGTACAAATTAGGAACTTATATGACCTAATTGATGGAATTAACCATGTTGACAATCTCCTTTCTTATTTGCAATGGAAAGGAATCAAAATAAAGAGGGGGAATATATGATGAGCAATGATATCGAAAAAAGAAGATCAACTCACCATTTTTTTCACGTACAAATTAAAGGGCCATATCCATCCACCACCCCCGATGAAAATAAATTAATATAAAGTAAAGATCATGAGAATATTTTATTAGAAGTGGAATTACAAGGAAATTAAGGTGACCAAAGCGTTTCCAAATAACGATTAGAAAATTTTTCAAGGCATATTCCTTGCTTTGGTCATGTAAATAATGATGCATTTAAATTTTAAAATGACAAATAAACAGTCGTAACGTCTTAGATCATCAAACTTACATTTGAGAGGCAGTAATGAGCAAATACACTATAAAAAAAATTATTTAATTGTGACTAATTTTTTTTATAAAAATGATTATTTCTTGTCAAAATAAATCTATTTTCGTCGTAAATAATCATTCTCGTTATAAATATTCATTTTTCTTGTAGTGATAGTACTTGATATTTATGCATACAAGAACACTTATTCAAATTTTAAGGTCTTACAAGAAAAAGCTATTTTTGCATCCAATTAATTTGTGCAAAAAGCTTTGTATCTTGTAGTGGGAACTTGACTTACACTAGGGAGATTGAGCAACATTTATTAAATATATATTGTTGTCCGGAGATTTACTTGAAGAACAATAATTCTTGTTTAGATAGTAAAATTATTTTATCTCATTTAATCATTATAATTTTTTTAATTTTTTACATAAAATATAATAAATAATTTAATTTTTTTAAAATCTTAAAATAATAATAATATTAAAAAATAATAATTTAATAATATTTTTTTTAATTTTCAACTTTTATCACAATTTAGTATTCAAACAGCACCCAACTATATGGAGTGTCGTGCAGGCTATGGCAAATAAAACATTTCAAGCTACAATTTTTGTAACTTTTGTTGGCAAAGGTTTTTGCCACAACTGAAAGTATTATAGATCTTTTGTCGTGGCCTGAAGATATATATTTAAGACATAATAAAGTAGTTGCAGTAGCATTAATTCTACATGATATATATCTATATATATATATATACATCATGACACAAATATATGTATGCATGTATGTATGTATGTTATACAATTTGTTTTAGGCATGTTATATGAGACAGATTTGTCATTAGGTAGAATGGGACATGATCATGAGGCCTGAAATAATAATAAAAAAAAAGGGGGTTTTATTTGAAAGTGGGAATTAGTCAATAAAGAAATAGGTGTAAGCTGGACACAGATCATGGGATCGAGCCAAATCAAAGCACATGGAGATAAACAAATCAAATAAATAGGTGTATAGATTGGTTTAATAATGATAGATATTAGTTCTAAAACGTTTAAATCATTTTTTTTTTTTTTTTGTCCTTTCATTTTACTTGTTAAACCAATCTTTAAAAATTGTCCTTTTGTCCCACGCGAAACACACCAATTGCTTTAATAATCACCACGAGGCCAAGATAATTAAGTGAAGTACGTTTTCAGTGTTGGGTTAGTCATGGGCTCTAAAATTAGGTAGATGAAGTGGATGTATGCGCGACCATTTCCGAGCCCGACGTTGGCTCAAGACATTACAAATTACTTAGCAAATTGCTAATATTTGTTTTTCTATAAGTATATATAAAACCACATTTTTCAGAGATTGATTTTACATATAAAAAAAAAACTTTCACATTATATTATACATATTTGAACCAAATAATAAAAAAATATTATTTTTTTATATGCTTCAAATAAGCAAATATTAAATTAGTTTTTCTTGATATATGCTTCAAATAAGCAAATATCAATCTCGTTTGATCTTCTTTAGTATCTTTGTTTTTGTTGCTGTTGATAGAGAGATCAAAGGGTAGGAGAGAAAAAAATAGTAAAATAATATTTAGAGAGTGAATAGTATTTATTCAAATTCTGTTTATAGCTATGAAAAATTTTGAAAATACATAATCCAATACAGACCAATTTGAGAAGATATTATACAAATATGAAGATGCATAAGTCATTACCAATGCATAAATCGATATATAAGACGCTTGAGGGCTTGTTTGTTTAGAGAAACGATCTCATCTCATCATTGTAATTTTTTTAAATTTTTATATAAAATATAATAAACAATTCAATTTTTTTAAATTTTAAAATAATATTTTATTCAACTTATCTCATTTCGTTTCACTATCCAAATCAACTCTCAAGCCTCTTTCTTGTCCAATTATGTGTCTCCACTCTTTATCATTATGTTTATTGGCATCTCCTTTATCTCGTATTCAATACCGAAAAAATATTAAATAATTTTAAAATATAAATTATATGATATTTTCATTCTATCACGAGATGATTACGACATGTCATCATTTGACAGGCCCATACTCTTCCGCTTATTCTCGTGTCTTTAATCTTAAAAAAGTAATGATATACATACATTTTATAATAATATTATAAAATAAATATATTTTACAAAAATAATTCATATTTAAAATAAAATTATATAAAATGTTGTAAAAAATATTATGAGTAAATAATTTTTCTCTTAAAAATATGCTGGAGAAATACTTGGACCCATGGGCATATATATTCTCGTAATGTCTTTACATCTTATTGGATGTTGATGCCGTCGTCTCAAAATTGCTTACATTGGGCCTGTACGCTTACCCTTCAGGCCCATAAAAATTAGTGAAACTAGAAGTTCCAAGATACAGTATTATTATTGTAAAAAGGAATAATATTTCTTTTAATTGTTACTCGAATTTAAATATTTCAAGTGAGAAATATATTTGTATATAAAGTGAACTCTTTAATATTTATTGTTCGTATATTATTATCTAAAATATTTATACGGATAACAATAAATATTGTAGAACAGTAATAATACATCAATATCTGAACTACAAGTGCGTATTGGGGTGACCTTGACAATGACTTCCTTTCTTTCCTTATTTTTTCCTTCTTCTTTGCATATAATAATTAACCCCACACGCATCTGAAAACAAAACGTGTGAATTGGCAAAGCACCTTATCCAGCTTAGCCTCTTACCTGAAAATGACCCATCAAAAATATTATTTATTATCTTCTTAATTATCATTTTCTCATTTTTTCCTTGTATGATATTAAACTATTGAAATAAAAAAAGTAGATAACCATAAATAGTTTTCTAATTATTTAATATTTCTTTTTATAAGATAATATTAATTAAAAGAATAGTAGTCACAGTACTTCTGTATTTTCTAAATTTATTAACTCGTTCACATATAGATAATTAAAATTCGAGATCTTATCTTTTAAGATGATCTCTGCCTAAGTTCTCTCTGTTTTGGAAAAATACCATTAATAATTTTCTTTTAAGTCATATTTACATTATGCTTTCCAATAATTTAAAATCAATGACACTTTCTCATCTACTTTATATATGTTAGACGGGTTTTGCTATACATCAGCCACGATTCATCTCCATATCCATAATTTTTTTTTTATATAGTCTGAGGTGTTTTTAATAAGGTGTGAAGTATTGTTTACAATGTGTGGAGTAATGAATAGTAGTTGATGAGAAAAATAATAATTATTATTTTATGTTGGGAAACCTCTCCAAGGTAGTGCCTTCAAATCTACCTTTGCAAAGTAACCACAACATGGAAGTTTTTTTACAATGTGTGGGATAATGAATAGTAGCTGATGAGAAGAATAATTATTATTATTTTATGTTGGGAAACCTCTCCAAGGTAGGGCCTTCAAATCCACCTATGCAAAGTAACCACTACACGGAAGTTTTTTTACAATATGTGGGATAATGAATAGTAACTGATGAGAATAATAATTATTATTATTTTATGTTAGGAAACTTCTCTAAGGTAGGACCTTCAAATCCACCTCTGCAAAGTAACCATTACACGGAAGTTGTTAAATCGTTGACTTTTTATTAAGAAATGTGATCCTAAATGATTGTTTGCACTCATGAGATGTTAAACTTTGGACCTTAAAAGGAGTGATATGTCAAGATAAAAGCGTTCACCACTTGAGCCAATCCCTTAGGGTTAATATAAGCTGATGAGAAGAATTATTAATGTTAGACATGTATTTAGTGATGATTAACATGATAATTGGTTCATCTTATATCCTATATATTATATATATATATATATATATATATACACACGAAGGAAGGAAAGAAAAGAAAAGAAAAGGAAGTAGAAATTGTGATTGCAGTGGACCGACCAAAAAGAAAAGAAAACCAATGGAAGGAAAGAATGATGAATAGACATAAAGCGTGTCTTCAAATCAACCCTTGAGAGTGGAGCTTCGAACTTATACCTTACATATTCTGTCCCTTTTGGGATCGCATAAAAAGGCATATTATATTATATCTTATAATTAGATCTTACTTTCAAAAGCATAAAAAAAAAAAAAAAATGTTTCTAAAAATAAGTACAAGGAATCCATTTGTCCTTTAATTTACGATCGAGAAAAATAGAGACATAAGAAAATAATTCCTTTTTAAAATAGATTGCCAACAGCATTTTCGATTTTGTTATTTTTTAATTATTTAAACTAAAATAGAAACAGTTATTCATTCCCTTGAACAGATGGAAGTATAACGTCCAAAAAATCCTTGTAACTTATTATTAGAAAGACACGTTCTAGGAAGGTGACAACTGACAAGTATGTCTCCTCTACATTTTCTTTGACTGAAAATGATCGAATTGAATGCTATAAATCATGATTCAATGATAGTAATTATGATATATTTCTTAACAGAATAATAGTATTTCTTGAGTTCTAAAATTGTTCTCTCATACCCTAGCTAGTGAATATTATATATATCTTAAAAATATTTTTTTAATTATTAAATAAAAATAAATAAATAAATAAATCGGTGAAATCCTAGATAGCCCAAACATTATTCTATTATATATTGCTTTGCATGGTGAAGAATTTATTTATATTAAATTTAATATATCTATATAATCAATAATGTTAAACATTATTAACTCCAAATTATAGATATTAATTATTATGCATCTTTATGGAATATGTTATTAATATAATTGGAGGTATTGCTGCAATTTTTTTTCACTATTTCGAAGTGGAAAAATTCATAAATAAATCACTATTCTTCTGACGCGTTATTAAATTTTAATTTTTTAAGTCTCACATGAGTCGCTTTGCAAAAGAGGGGATAAAATCGACGCAGGCGGATCTCCCACCAAACTCCCTTCCAACTGTTCCAAGTCCTCGTATCTGTTTTTTTTTCCCCGTTTCGTAGATCTCTGCCAATTTTGTTCAAAACAAATTCAAATATGCGGAAAAAATCCAAAACAGAGATGTTTGTTATTTGACATTTAGGAAATTGATTCATGTCCTCCATTTTCTCCGACCAATCGGAGCGATAAACTTGCACCCACAGAAATTATTTCGTAATTTCTTCTAACAAAATAAATTAATATAGCTGAAAAAGGAGTTTCTGATTCTGGCATGTCCAGCGTAATGGGTTCGCGCAGAGGATCAACTTCTGCTGCTGCTGCTCCTGCTCCCTCCGCTCAACGTGGTGACGTTGCGATCTCAGGCAGGCGATTCTGATTCTTATTTTTTCATTGTTAATTGATATCTTTCATATTGTGTTTTCTCTAAAGTTTCGTTATTTAAAATTTAAAATTTGATTCACTTCGAAACTTTGCTTTCATATATTTTAGCCTTTCATTCATTCTGTTTATGGGTATTAGGTCGTAGATTGTGTGGTAAAACCTAGGCTTAAAAGTTTTTGTATCTGCACGAATTTTTGTTTGAACTTATTCCTGAATTAGCATGGGTAGTACTAGGTAATGCCCAGAACTATCTTCGAGCTGATTTCCGAAGCGAAAAGTGTATTGGGTTATTATTTGAACATATGAAATGTTCAGAATCTTTAAGCACTTGTATTTGTATATGATTTGGGCTATGTAATAGTGAACAAAAAGCAATTCTATCGCTTTGTAATGCACGATTCAGAGGGTTTCCCAAGCGTGTGATATGCAACAGGATTGTGCTAGGAATTGTTTTGCCGAACTGTATTGGAGGAATTATCTGCTAGAGGCTGTTTTTGAACAACAAAAGATCCCTTCTTATAGATCCACGTGTTGTATTTTTACCTTGCCTCTGCTAATGAAATGGCCTCCTTTCAGGAGTGTTGAAAATTAGTTGCTGGGATGGGTTTTAATCTCTCTCTCTCTCTTTTATTTTTTCCGTTGTTTTAGGGTAGAAACTACTTTTGCAAAGATACTGGGATTTTCTGTGTATAACTTATCAGAGAAATTTCGGTATGTTCTCATATCAATAGCGGTACTTATTATGAATGAATCTACGTTAGTACTAATGAAAAATAAGTAGAATATTTTATTCTTACTCATAAAGAAAAGGCAGAATATCCACCTCTGGTACAAGTTTAAGGGTCCTACCAAATCTTATCGGCTAATAGAGGTGTTGTATTTTGCAGAACTCCATGGGAGGCGGCATCAACAGGAAGTAGAAAATCTGACACTCAGAACACAACCCTTGAAAACTTTGAAGTTCTTCATTTTGGCTAGTCTTCAGTATGTTAAGCAGTTAATATTATATCTGCTAGCAAAGGGTGGATGGCTAATGCTTTTGAGCACAGTGGCAGCAGCTAGTGCAATTCTTGTTGTTGCCATTGATGGCCCTCATGAGAAGGTATTTGGCTTTGTGCATTGCCATTGCTGCTCCATTTTCAGTAGCATGTTCTTTTTTGTCAAGAGATGACAGAATCTACGTGAGACTATGTATGTTTGGCATAAAAGGTTTCTCTGAATAAATATTTTAAGTGGGAGCTTTTTTTTTCGGAGAATCGCTAAGTTTTGCCAAAATTCTGAAATGATGTCAAAAACACTTCTAGCTTTTCTATTGTACAGGAGATCATTCTCTACCACGTGCACTCCTGGCTTACCAAAAATTGAAAACTAACCAGAAGGAGATCTTGACCACTCACATCGTCCATGTTGGCATACAATCTTCTTCACCTCACAAATCATAAATCTTGCACAGAAAATATTTGCATAGTCTTTGGGTGTGTAAGCCACAGTCCATTTGAAAACAAGTGGGCAAAACTTGAGACTGACATGAAAAATCCCAATTTTTATGGTAGACCCCACTTGTTTTTTAAAGAACTACGCGGGGTTTGCACACTCTAGAACAGTATCTAGCATTACTCATTTTGCACCTCCCCTTCAGCTTACACGGTTGGTCTGCAAGTCTCCAACCAAGCCCCCTTGTAACCCATCCCTTGACCACCTCTTCTCCACATTCCCTACACGCTAAACCCCACCACTGAGCAATATTATCCTTGAACTCACCCTACACTTCTAGACTGCAAGCCTCCTTACCCTATTATTTCTTTGATGTCAAAACTCAACCAAAATAACAACAATAAAAATGAGGAGAGGATGAATCCTCTTAATCTCATAGCTAGTAAGCTACCAAGAAGGGGGACACCAACCAGAAGCTCCACCACCATCAGGAAGCTGCCTTGTCCTCTGTGCAATCACTCCCTATCAAGGATGAGCTGCTCTTTGCCAACTAAAGTGATATTTGGGACAGGGAGATCTTCTTTTTTTTTTTTTTCTTTTTTTTTCCCCTAATTGGCACCGGGTATCTAGGAACAAAGTCCTGACTAATTGAAGGGAGAAGTCCTTTGAGATGTTGTCGTTGATGTCTAAGGCTAGGGCCGATGTCATTGCACTGACCTAGAAGTTGAGATACTATTATGTCTTCTTGTGTGGGTGGATGGAGAGAATCCACTCAGACCTGAAGAACATGGCCTGCCCTGTTCTCAAAAGAGATCAAGTTCACCATCCAGTGCATCACGATAGCACAGAACAATATTGCAATTTGTTTTGGCGGATCAGGGGGTGGGCAAGGTCCACTGCCCCTGCTCTCCGAAAATATAAGTTTAAAACAATCCGTAGAATGCTTTTTAGCCCAAGCCTGTTTGTAAATCTCCCAAGAACTATTGACAAATGTCCAGGTCCGACAAAAAATTAAAATATATTTTACCCAACTGCCTCTCTCAGAAAATAAGTTTTATTAAAAAGCATCTGCTAGACGTATGATACATTCAATCTATGCCCCCTTTTAGCTTTTATTTTCTTTCTAGCTTGCTTTCCTCAGGCCTCACCCAATGAATTATGCGTTTATTTAGTACTCAATGTTTTTCCTCGTCCGTCACTTGGCTTGCTGAGGAGCAAGAATCAACCATTGTAGATACCCATTGAATTTGTGATTATTAATTTCAAATTGAGTATATATTTTTTTATTGGCATCCATATCCATGCCTTTGTGCAACAGTGAGTTTTGTTTTCTATATTATAACAAACATAGGCTCTAAATTAGCGTATTATTTTGTATGGTGTATTTGTGTGTGCGTGTGTTTTTTTTTAATTATGTTCTTGCTTTATATTGTACAAATCATTTGGATGGAAAGAAACAACCATAGTTTTGAAGATCAGGAACAATCTAGATGATCTTAAGGTTTCTTTCTTCAATACCTTATTTCTTTGGGTTATAGTGATAAACTTCAATGGGCTTAGTTTTCATGACTTCCTGGTATCTATCTCTAGCTCCTAATCAGGTGCATTTTTCTTGTATACATCCTATGTACTTTGGTTATGCCTATTTTCTGTATTAATAAAACTTTGTTTTGTCTATTAAAAGAAGTGCCCCCGCCCCCCTTTTTTTGCATTAATTCCTATAAGATAGACATGGAGCCTTTTTTTCATGCTTTTCCCCAAGGCCTGGAGAAACCTGCAATCAATAGGATTTTCCTATGATGGGTTCAATTTATTTGGAACCTACCCTAAATGGGCACCCGGACCGGATTGGACTGAACTTTGTGTTATTGTTCTCTTGTTTTGTAATCCATTAATCCACCACCCACCACCACCACCCTCCTTGAAATGGAGCAGAGGAAAGAATTTCTTGTTTCAGGAAGCGATTTTGCACCCACAAAGGGTTTACATGGAAAAATATTGCTTTTCGTTTGCCAATATTTTCTCTCTCACCAAGCATCTCAAAATGCTGGGAATATCTCGCTGGAAATGTTTTCAATCAAGTAGACAACATAAATTGGTTAAGGATTATTGTCCTCGATTTCCTTGCACATTCTAAGGTTGGACAACCTGTTATAAGCTTAAAGCTCTTTGCTTTTTATGACTTAGATGATAAAGTCCATGTGATGTGAGTTTTGTTTTAGCATCTTGTGGTGGATGTTTTTAGCCTTTATTTTGTTCTTGGTAGTTGTATTCATGTTGTTTTCACTCGGCCATAATGATGTTAATGCCATGTTTCCACAGCATGTTGAGGAGCTTTCAAGATATATCCAGTTTGGACTATGGTGGATTGCTCTTGGAGTTGCATCTTCGATCGGGCTTGGTAAGGAAAAATTTTGAGCATGGAGGCCATATGTTTTGGTGGTTGGATGAATTTTTGTGCTTATGTAAATAATGGATCACATAGATAATTGATCCCAGGAGGCAATTTTCTTAGTTATCATAGCTATTATATTTGGGGGTAGGAAAAGCATTAACTTTTTATGGTAGCTTGAAAATATGTAGATAGCATATAACTTGAATCTTGATTAAGCCTTTCTTCAACTTCTTTCTCGAAACATCTCATGTCTTGACCAGCCCTGTGTTACTGAAGTTCTAAGAAGTTCTAACATCAACTTTTTATTCCATTTATTTTTCTTCAGGATCTGGTTTGCATACTTTTGTCCTTTATCTTGGTCCCCACATCGCATTTTTCACCATAAAAGCAATGCAGTGTGGCCGTGTGGATTTAAAAAGTGCTCCATATGATACAACTCAGTTGAGAAGAGGTCCTTCATGGCTTGATAAGGACTGCTCTGAATTTGGGCCCCCATTATTCTCATCATTACATGGTTTGCGCGTTCCAATTAGCAGCATATTGCCACAGGTTCAGATTGAGGCCATTTTATGGGGTCTTGGGACTGCAATTGGAGAGCTTCCTCCATACTTTATCTCAAGAGCAGGTATGAGGAATATAGTTTTGGTAGTATTTTTTCCTACCAAACTGATATTTGTGAGACATATATTTTACTTTTAAAGTTATAATTCTGGGAGTAACTTTAATTTCTGTGGTCAGGGCCTCGTTTGTGTGTGTGTGTTTGTGTGAGAGAGAGAGTTATGCTTGTTTTGGAGGACTCCATTCTGCATTATTCTTCTTATTAAAACGAATACTTAGCATCTAATAGACAATCTGGAGCCAAAGTTAAAACCTTAATTGTGATTATTGAGCCAGCCTATGGGCTTTAATCCTTTTTTTTTTTCTCTTTTTTTGAGAAGAGGATGAGACCCTTACCTCGTCTTTTCCCATAAAAAAAGAAAAAGAAAAAAAAAAGGATGAAACCCTGCAATCTAATTAAAATGAGTGCATTGCCATGGGCTTTACTCATTTTCAAGCATGTCAGGTGGCGAATTGGAGGCTATGGAAGAATTGGATGCCTCCTCAACTGAAGGCGAAGGAGTCATTGCTACTCGACTAAATCAAATCAAACGCTGGCTGTTATCGCATGCGCAGCACTTGAACTTCTTTACAATTTTAGTTCTCGCTTCGGTTAGTTTGGAGTTTCTTTGGCTTTGTTGCTGGAACTCTTTATGAATAGGATTGTTGGAACCTTTTGATAAGTAACACTATATTTGCAATTATTTATTTCCCTTAGCCAAATAATCATGAAAAGAACATATATAGTGTACTTTACTTTTAATCCTTGTGAAATATCTATTAATAAATCCTTTAATATCTCTATATCACTGACTTTACTGTTTTAGAATTTACTTTTCTTGAAATTGTAAAACATCTTTTTACTGAAGTTTTCTTACTTGAAAAAAAATGACCTGAATCTGTGTGTTCTGTGTTGACATCTACTGTTCCATTCATAAATTTGGCTAGCTTCCAAGTTTAATTTGAAACTATGTTTTCCTGTATCACGTGGTATTTAATTGTTGTAATACTTATATTAATATTTCTCATGTCGAATTCTGAGAATTCAGGTTCTCTTGTAAACTTTTATATGATCCTTCAAGAGCAAAGTTGTCGTTTCTTATTATATAAGCTGCCAATTAAATGTAGTAATTTTCAGGTGCCAAATCCTCTATTTGACCTTGCTGGCATCATGTGTGGACAATTTGGGATTCCCTTTTGGAAATTTTTTTTTGCCACATTGATTGGAAAGGCAATCATCAAAACTCACATACAGGTTTGTGAATTCTCTAGTTATAGTTTGTAGCTTGTATAATGTTTCTTTTTCTATTTTCGTATGGCCTTGCCGAGTGTATTGTTCACATCTCTACAACAGTTGGATAATCATACTGCCATTTATAGCATACGTGTATAAATGTATATATGAAAGTGTGTGTGTGAATTTGTCAGTGGAGTAAAAATATAAGGCTTTCTTTATCTCTGCAAAGTAAGCTAGATGCCTGGTGTTAATTTCATTAGCCCTAATATGTTTTTTTTTGTGTGTGTGTGTGTGCAGACAGTTTTCATCATCTCTGTTTGCAATAATCAACTCCTTAACTGGATTGAAAACGAGTTGATATGGATGCTCAGCCTTATTCCGGGTTTTGCTTCTGTCTTGCCCGCCCTTGTTGTCAAACTCAATGGTGTCAAAGATAAGTATCTGACAGCACCTCCTCCCGGGGCATCGAGTATCAAGGTACAATCATGCCATACAAGGAATGGTTTTGACGATATAGGGTCATATTACTATCATTTACAGACTCATCTAACCATCTTCTTTTCTATATTTAATTATCTTTTAAAACCTTCTCAGGTGAAGAAGTGGGATCTCTCATTTGCTTCAATCTGGAATACTGTTGTGTGGCTCATGCTCATTAATTTCGCAATCAAATTTGTGACGAGCACTGCCCAAGCGTATCTTAAGGAACAACAGGAAAATGAGGTAAATGCATCGGCAACTGGATCATCTACATCTGCACATTCAAATTGAATCCAACCCTTTTAATTTAGGATGAAGTGTCAGCCTTACTGCCCCCAACAAGTAGAATTAATGGAATTTTAAACAAAGGCTCTCATCAGTGCCGACGAAGAACTCTGCGGCAGAAGTCCCTATGAGAAGCCTGTATAGAATTAGGAACACAATGGATAACAGGAAATAGTTCATTTTTCTGTCCAGTGCCTGGGGGAAAGCATTGTTTTGGGTAGTTTTTAGCTTATTGTTGACTACTTTGGAAATTAGAAACTGGAATCTTATTATTCTTTTGCAATGCAAACAGGATCCTATAAGCTCATAAACAAGTGAGCTTTCAACACATCTGAGTAAACAGAGTCTCTCTCTCTCTCTCTGTCTCTCCTGTTTAAAGATGCTGATGAAAGTAATCCCCAATGCAATAGCATGTATATTCAGACAAAAATCGCCTACCAAAAACTCATCCAACGAATCAGATCATGGTT
Source organism: Juglans regia (assembly GCF_001411555.2). Lineage (NCBI taxonomy): Eukaryota > Viridiplantae > Streptophyta > Magnoliopsida > Fagales > Juglandaceae > Juglans > Juglans regia. Next base: position 36,724,280 of record NC_049907.1, on the reverse strand, counting down.
TTTTTATATATCATTTTTAGAGATAAATGATGGTTTGTTTTCCATCTTTCGCTGGTAAAGGACATTTAAAAGTGAGTCACAGGCCCACGGTTTATGGTAACCTACATAGCTGTTGCTTTAAAAATAAAAAATAAAAAAATTAATTAATTAATACTGGAAATCAGGCGTTAAGTCAAAAAGGATTCTCCACTTAACAAGTTTTTAGTGGATGCGTAATGGCATCTGGAAATGAGTTTACCGAACCCTAACACTCTTTTATATAGAGAATCACAGTTTAATTATAAGAACTTAACTTAAAAAATCAGTTTTATATATAACTGATCGAGTCACTTCAGATTATAAAAGCCCCGACCCAAATGAGCTTTAATGATTAAATCATCAAATAATAATAATAATAATAATAATGAGGTGGCAACTGATTAAAGAAATGATTACGATCAAATCAATATAAATAATGAAGTGGTTTCAAAATAAAGTACCCTTTTAATAATTTATTAAACAAATAGAATAATTAATCATGTGAGTTAATGGGTATGCAGTGGCTATATATATAAATAATATGAGGTCGTTCTTGTTCTTCTGCTGGAGGTTTCTTTTTCTTTTTTATATTACATTTTAGTGATCTTAGTCATCATCATATATCCTTAAATATTGTTAGCACATTTTATTATTATTATTATATTACAAGATATATGAATTTATATAACCTGACCACTTCCTCATAATCATATGAACAGAGCATCCGTTTCTTCATAATTAATGACATTTTAACCCACATATAATTTTGGGTCAGAAATTTATACCCCATATTTATCTGATTTTACTATATTTCTCTTGCCAAAATATAGTTTCAACCCTTTGAACTGGAAGCCATTTAATTTAATTGGAACTCCAATTCATTAAAAATGACATTGTAATGTCCAATTACAAAAATGAATAAATAGTACTATGATTCAATTTTGGTAACTTTTTTTTTATTGAAAATAGACATCATTTCATTCATGAAATCGAAATTATAGTTGTGACTGGTCAATATAGAAAAAAATTTCAGATTACAAGCCAAATTACTCATCCGTGAGAGCTTTTCTACACACAAATTTTTTTGTGACGTGCATTATCTGAACTTCTATGAATTCTTTACTGAAAAAATTGATTTGTCCGAAAGTACCATTCTCTGTTAAAAAAATAAAATAGAGATAACTATCTCCTTTATTTGACCTGAACAAAACAAAACAAAACAAAATAGAAAAAACAAACATGGGAAGAGGAAGGGGGAGGAAATACTGTACTGGAAAGGAGGGGTTCTCTCTCTTTAGAAGAATGCTAGGGCCGGCTCCCTTAGTGATTTGATGTTGATAACGCATATCTTTACGTATCATCAATTTTGATACTTAGATTGATGAGATTATGTAAACATAAAGGGTTTTGTTATACATTAATTACTATTCACTCACACACTTCATACTTGATATTTTTTTAAAGTGTAAGATAGTGAATAGTAACTGATGAGAAGAAGTATTCAAAAATAAATGATTTGACAAATGGATCACAAAAAAATGTGCATTGTGTAATTATTTAGCAGTTTGAATCTTAATGCGTTGGTTCCAACAATTTAAGGTCTAAATTATAGAACACTTAAGATCTTGTTTGTTTTCAGAAAATATTTAATCTCATCTTATCTAATTATTACAACTTTCTCAACTTTCAATATAAAATAAAATAAATAATTTAACTTTTTTAAATTTTAAAATAAAAATAGTATTAAAAAATATATTATAACAATACTTTATTTAAATTTTTAACTTTAATTTCAATTCATCTCACATTCTCTGTAAAAACAAACTAGCCTAACTGAATTTAGTATCAATTCATATAAAAAGATTTAATGACATATCAAATGTATAATTGATGGAAAGCCTATAAGATTAATTTGAAAACAAAATATTAATACCGTAAATTTTTTAATAATTAATATAATTATAATAAATCACACAATAAACACAGAATGTGTTATTGTTAGCAATCAAAAACAGGAAAAAGGGAAAATTGGTTTGGACGTTTTCCGTTTTAAATAAGAAGTTAGTCAAAATGACAGTGCGCCAAGACCGACACTCATCATGTGCTAAAGCGACAGGGCAGTGACCGTGACAAAAACTTACTCCAATTACGTGGTACAATGGTGGACCCCACCGGCAAAAAAAAAAAAAAAAGAATCAAAGCATTTGTCCACGTAGTGAGGGGCCACATTTAAATGGTGGTGGGGCGGCGCCTATTTTTTAAAAAAGAAGAAAAATAGTAAAATGTAGGGATTGTAGACTTTGTTATGAGAGAGAGAGAGAGAGAGAAATAAAAACACAATGAATGTTAGAGACTGTTGAGCTAAGGGGATTGTGGAATTTTAGGGAAAGGCTGATACCACTGACAAGGGTGATGGGGTGGGTCCCACAACCCCCCTCCCCCCGATTTTCTGGTTGCGATCTAATATGTAACATTGTTGTCTGCTATCTGGACACGTTTCTGTGACATGGGCCCTACTACTGCCCTTTTCCTTCCTTCCTCCCCCCACCCTTTTGCCACATTTACAGACTTCTAGATACTGTTTGGATGGGGAGAAAAAGAAACCCCCCCTCTCTCTCTCTCTCTCTCTCTCATAATATGTAATATATATTGCATGTACCGACTAGGGTTGGAAGGCACTGACCCCGCCACCCCGCATCCAACTCCCCAGCTCACTTAGAGAGGCGCTGGGCAGTGGGGGGTTGGCCCGGGCCCAGTCTCGCCTCCTTTTGCACCCCATACTCTTGGGCTGAGTATAAATATATATATATATATATATATATATTTGTTATTAAAACGATGCCATTTTTGTGATTAAGTTAAACCTAATTTCCCTCTAAAATATCTCTCTCTTTTCCCTACGGTGATGCCTCTTAGGATGTTTGGATAGTGAGAATATTTGAGAAGTATTGAGAATATTTATAAATAGTCATAAGTAGAGATTGGAGTGAGTTTATAAGTCCTATTAAGAGTATTTTGAATTGTTTGGAAGTATAAAGTATGTTGAGTTGTTGAATTTTAGATAAGTAGTTAAAAAATATGTAGGTCTCATTAATATTATAGTGATTTTATTTTTACTAATAAATATTATAGTGATTTTTTAATATTAATAGATATTATAGTGATTTTATTTTATTTATATATATAATAATGATAAATATTATAATGATTTTATTTTTAATTTATACATAATAGAGATAAATATTATAATGATTTTATTTTCATATATAATAGTGATAAATATTATAGTAATGTTATTTTTTATTTATATATTATAGTGATTTTATTTTTTATTTATATATAATAGTGATAAATATTATAAAATGTTTGTGAATAGTTATGAGTAGAGATTAAAGTGGGTTTGTGGGTCCTATTAAGAATATTTTAAGTTGTTTGGCATATGGAGTATTTTCAATAGTATGAAAATACTTAAAAAGTACTGAGGTATATTGGCTATCCAAACGCAGTCTTAGACCTCTCTCCCTCTCGCAGTAAATGCGGCGGCACAGCCCACTTCCCCATCTCCTCCTCATTGGCTCCCTCCTCATGGGTTTGCTCCTAGTTTAGGTTTTTTCGTTGTTTCCGATTTTTGATGTATTGTGTCGTGAATTTAATTTTGTTGTGTATTTTCTATTTTCTTTGAAATCTTTTTTTCCAGTTCCGTGGATGGACTAGTGGTCTGCTCATGCATTCTGGCAAACAAACAAGGGACCTGGCCGGCGGGCAAAAACACCCCTCCTCCCATGCGTCCCGGGGGGAGGGTAGCACTCCTAGTATTGACACTACTGGGTAATGTTGCCATCTTTCATTTATTGACAACGTTATTTTTTCATTCATTTTTTTTTTTTTTGGTTTGAAAAATAGAATAGTTGGTTAAATAAAAAATCTAAAGGAATTGAAATATGAAAGAAATAAGTATGGCTAGATCCTTTAATTAATGGATAAAAAAAAATCTAAATTGATAGAATAAGTATCTAACGCCGTCTCTATCAAAAGAAAATTTGAATAAATACATTAATCAAAACAAAACCTTGGAAGCATTGTTTTATGGACCAAATTAGTTGAACTTAGCCCTAGCAATTAGCATAAAAGACACCAAAGTTTCTAGACGCGTATTATTAATCATATCAGAAATTCGAAACTTCATTTCATAAAACAGGGTCCGATTCATTAACCTCGTTTTATTTGAAGCGAATTAGGTGGCAGCAGGCAGATCATTGGGTTGCTTCTTAACTAGCTTTCATCACAAATATTTCAACTTGGTTGGCAATATTCAATGAAATCATGAAAAGATGTTTGCCCAGATCTTACTTATTTGATCTCACGAACACCAATAATAGTATGTAAGACAACTCCCCTTTATTTTTTGGGACATTTCCCCAGTAATCAATGCCCCAACTCCATAATTAAATTAATTCTCTTTCCCTACCTTCTTAGTTGGGAAATTAAATTCGTTTAATTTCTAAATTCAGTTTAATTTTAAATCGAGTTTAATATTTAAATATATATTTTTTAAATTATTAAATTTATTCTAACTCAAAACTTTCTTACACGTGAGATTCACAATATTTTTTAATTTAAAACATTTTTATATGTGAGACTTTCAATCTTTTTTAATTTTTTTAAAAAAAATACTAAATTCATCTTAATATTTAAAGACACTTTAAATTTAATTTAGATGTATTTCATATAATTCTTTTCACTATTCAACTCACTACTATTTATAAAAAATTTAACTAAATCCAACTAAACTTAACTCAGCACAGCATCAAAATAGAACCTTAGTTTAGTACATGAGAATATTGCAGACTTCGAGGAGGATGAATATTGCAATGAAATGGATGACAAATTACGATGGAATGGCTGGCTAGCTAGCAAAGATCGATAGCAAGTCGGGTACGTACGTTTTACTTGTGTTGGATTGACGTTGACGGAGAGTGACTGTGAGAGTGCTGGGAACGACCGTCGGAGATATGTCGTTTTGAGCTCTTGCTGGCTTTCTCATCCGTACTGTAAAGATGATGATTTCATGCTTCTTTGGCTCTGTGTATACACACCATACTACCATCACTATATATATATATATATATATATGAAAAATTTTATATACCATTCACTATATATATACATGTAAATATATATATATATATATAAATATATAGTTATATATACTAGTGAGAAGCTACGTGCAAGGCACGTATGCTCTTGCACATAACACTTGAAGCCCTTATATGCAGAGAAAAAAATTTAAAAAAATAAATGAATAGTAAATAGCTTTAAAGATTATTAAAAGAATAGTAAATAGTAAATATCACTACTTTTTAAGATTTTATCCAAATTTCACTTAACCCTAACTTTCTTTCTCTTCTCTCTTTTTCCTTTTTCTCTTTTGATGCCGACCCTCCATTTTCTCCAACATCTCTCTCTCTCCCTCCCTCCATCTCCATCTCCCTCTCCTTACCGAAAGCTTGAAGACCAAAATTATCCCGAGCCCATCTACTGTGTCACTCAGTTTTCGACGAATAACAACCGAAAGCCTACAGAAGATCAAAGAAAACAACATCTGATTTCAACGAAGACGATGAAAATGGCAACCATTGCGTCTAGGTCTAAGGATGTCTTAGATCTACACATATTACCGATGGTTTTTCAATTTAGTTTATTTTGGTGTACATTGGTATGTCAGTGTAAATGAGTATGATATATTTAGTGAGTTTATACAAATTTGAAGAAAACTATTGGGCTTTGGTGTTGGTATTTGGTGGTTTCTCGATAGGGTGCCTACAAAGGCAAAATGGAAAGTGAAGGAAGAAAGCAGATGAGAGATGAAAGAGAAAAGAAAAGCAGATGAGAGATGAAAGAGAAAAGACTGAGAGGAAAAAATAGATAAAACAGGACTCGGTTCTCATCTTCTTGTAGTAACAACTGGTGCTTTCACATTCTATCAAGATATTTATATCTTTGCAAAAACAAACACAAAAGAATAAAGTAACAGGATAAAAAAGATACAACACACACGGAACAAACACGGAAGCACAAGAAAATTATTGTTTATTACTGTTCATACGGAATAGCCTCTTATATAATAGAGATATATATATATATATATATATGTACGTGGGTTTGATTTTAGACTCGGTTTGCTGATGATCATGATCTGGGTGGGCTCAGCCTCCCATATCTTCCTTCAAACTGCTCGGGTCCGTACATCAAAGCGTTTGGTGAAGAGAATTGAATGAGATGTGGTTTATGTTTCTCAGAAAATTTTATTTGCTTTTATGATTATGGGAAGTTTGTATTTATGCAATACAGACGGAGTTTAATTTATGGTACAAAAAAAAAATTAATATTTTTTACACCATTTAATCAAAATGGGGATTAACCTGCCTAGCTGGCTAGCTAGGCTTTCATCTTAACTTCGTCCCTCACCATTAATGAAAAATCTGGAGGAAAATGTGATTTATTTTGTAAACACGATTTGTTCATAATTTAATTACTCGTCATAGGTGATAGTACGTCTTTATTAAATGTAAATTTCAAAAGAAGAAATTAAGGAGTTTGATTTGTCACATATATAGCCAAGGAAAAAAAAGAAGCTTTTGTCACCCAAATCAATCAATCGTGCAAGACTAATGATTAGATGATGAGATAAAATAAGATTTTTATGAATAATAATATAATAATTTATAAATAATAATAAAATAATTTTTGAAAAAGAAAAGATAAAAAATTTGAATAAAAATATCATAATGTTAAAAAATTAATTAAATATTATTTAATTAAATCGAGAACCATCTTATTATTATATTAAAATAAAAATATGACATATTTTCAGAGATGGAAAACACTTTATTCTTTAAAAAACCCGTTGCATCAATGTTTACTTATCCAATCGCATCTTTGAATAATCTACACCAGGGAACAATGTCATTGCAGTCTACGTTAACAGACTTACCTAAAAATAGATATTGAAAACCCCAGCTTGGCCCTCCAATTAGGTCACGACACATACTCCGCCTCCGTGCATTGCCAACATATAACATATTTGCGTCATCTTTTTCGTAATTTCCATCTACATATTTGCTTGTTATGCAGAATAATCTTCTGGTCTTTTTTTCTTTTCTTTTTCAAATTTGACAAATGAAATTTACAAGCATATTGTAACATGTTAAGGATGTACATTGTACTCATGTCTAGCACATCATATTTTGTTGTAGAACATGCGTGTTACCCGTAGTTGTTGGGAGTATAGTTAATATAGAGTTTTGTTATTCATTATTTTCACGTATCACTTTTTTTTTTTTAATTTTATTCTTCTTAAATTTATTAATTCTTCTACTCATCACCCATATAACACATATTTAATAAGAGAAAAAAAAATATAGTATGTGATGTGTGAAGATGATGAATATAATTTTTCTTAAATGCAAAGATGGAAGAAATAATAAGAGGAAAAAACAAGAGGAAAATATTCATCCGGGCGAAAGATACATGAACAGTGGAAATTATATTCGTTACATTTCATTATCTATCTTTTTTCTTTATCATAAAGAAAAGGAGATATAGATATTTGGGAGTCAAATGTAACACACAAAAATGTGTTCACTATGTCAAGCCAAACAGAAGTGTCGAAGATAATTTGAATGGTGCTAGCTGGAACAGTTCCAAGGTGTGGCTTGCAAGTAATGTTCAAACCCATCATCCAAAAGTGTCGATGTCAAACATTATCGGAGTGACCTGGACCACGACCTTCGTTAGTGTTTTTGGATTGGGGGAGGGAACTTGAGGACAAGGGACTTTTGAGTATCGGGGGCCGGGGTTTGCATGGTTTTGCCTTGTTGGGCGGTGGTTGTGAAAATAGCTTAGCTATAACTTGAGTTTTACAATTTAGGGTTTGAATTGCTGATACATACATACATACATTAGGCAAACCAAGCACATTTCGAAGATCGACATTCCCTCGTGGGGTCCCCTTTCGGTAAATACGAAAGGGAAAGTCAAAGAAAATAACTTTTGCCTTTCTGGGCATCAAAAGTGGAAGAGAAAAAAATGAAATTTCAAATATATTACCCACCTCCTCGTTCCAGGCATTGACGACGTACATACAGCCTAAACTTTTTCGTTTTAATTTAAAAAAAAAGCGTGGTTTAACTGAGGCTGCCCTTTTCCTTCTTTCTTCGTTCAAACATTGGACAAAAAATAAGAACAGGTGTAAACACGTGTGGTTAAAGATACAGCAAAAAAAGACATCCATACACGGATACCTGACTGCATAAATTCAATTATTTATGATGGATCAAAGGAACTCTACCGATTCAGGCAGGATGTCAGGAGGCTCAGAACTTCATGTCCTACTTTGGGTAGGGTTCTGGAAGGTCCAAGTCCAACTGCCATGAATTAGGGAGCTGATACCAGTTCTTTCATGGGGACCACAAAGGAAGGGCAAGATTGGAATCCGACCTTAGAAAAATTGTCATTTGATTTTAATATGATATCCTAAACATAATAATCATATAACAGAAGAAAGTCATGATATCAGTCTGCAAAATGGGTAACGAGCCACGTGTCAGATACTGACAATGAAGAGACGCGCCCTTCTGAACAACCTACAGAGCATTTTTTGTGGTATTAAATTTGGGCAAATCAGAGTGGTGGAGGTGGGGGCAGTGTATGGCCCACGCCAACCCTCCATATAAAGCCGAGCAAGAATCCAAAAATGGAGCTCATTCACGTACCAACTTCCCTAGGCTCTACTTATCCGTCCACCTCAACTTTCACTGTGCACAAAATCCCATCTTTTTCTTACTTACCCATCACTAAATATAAACATGACAAAGCCAACGCCAAGGCAACAAATCTCGTAGCATCTTCTTTTCATTTGTTTGACAGTTCCACAAATTGACCCCTCCCTCTCTCTCTCTCTGAACAAAATAGCATATGAACACATAAGAGAATAAAGACTTCAAGAAATAGGAGGCGGCACCATCACCACGCAAAGGCAGCAGAGATTTGCTCGCGAATTTTAAATAAAAAAATTTACTAACTCTTATATGTGCCAGACATGCATATACAACCTCCATTGCATAGCATATATATGATGCCAAAAAGATTACTGTTTTACTGATCTTCCTGGAAAACTAGAACCCAAAAAACAAACGGAAACAATTCAGCAAAGAGGAACCTCCATTACATCCCCAAAAGAAGAGAAAAGGTCTTGCTCTTCCCTCCTCCCTCCTTCTACACCATTCTTTCCTCTCTTTCTTACAAAATATCAATCTACTTCCTTTTCCATGGCATTGCCAACCTCCACCCCATCAGAATCAATAGAACTTCTTTAATTAGAATCCACGATCAACCCTGTCAGGATATCAACAGAAGTGTGTACAGATGAATAGACATCCCAATCACACTGAACGGAGGACTATCTTCCCCACTCAGCTCAACTTCCTTCCCAAAATTGTGTTGGACCAACACGGGCATGCGTCCACGGCCGTGACTTCTCGAATGTTAGCATCTCTTCCATTTCTTCTCAGGCTGCCAGAAGGTATGCAAATTGTCATTTTCTAGGCAAAAAGCCTCCTCACACAAACTAGCCTAAATTAATTCTTTTTACAATTTACACTCGTTTCCCATAATATTGGGGGGTGGGGGGGGTGGGGGTTTTGTAAAGCACCAAGGGGCGTTGTTTCACTCACCAGCAGGTTGTTTCTGCTCTGCCGGCTTCACCTGAACCGGAGTGGGGACAGCATGAACATAGGAGAAGCCAGCTGGCAAAAGCTGATGTGGATTCCCGGAGGACTGGGCACCACCAAACTGGGTAACATGTAGAATTCCCTGTGAGGGTAAGCTGCCACCTATCATGTTGCTAGCAGCAGTAACTGCCTTCGCAGAATCAGAAGTGCTGGTGTTAGCAAGTGTTACTGGAGGGCACAACGACAACATCCCAGTTGAGGATGCACCAGATGATCCCAGTGGCTGCTGCTGTTGCTCTCGACGGTTTCTTGGAGGATAATATCCACCAACACTGGCTCCAGAGGTAGTACCAGTTGGTGCTTGCATGAAGGGATTAGAGAAGAACAGCTGACCTTGCTGCATCGCTTGTTTTGATAAATGCTGTGGTGGTGGCTGCTGCTGCTGCGGCAATTGAGACTTTGTTGCAGTGCTTGAAGTAGAGGCGACATGAGGGTTTCCAAGGATTGACGTAACATTCCTTCCCCCAACTGGAGATGACTTCCTGCTGGGCACTGAAGGTGAGTTCTTCGCTGGCTGAGATGACATTGTAGAACCTTGGCCAGCTTTGTTGGCTGTGGAAGTGGAAGCAGTGGTCCTTGGGCTTCCACCAGCACTCTTTGACATCGAGGATGTTGTAGGCGAACCAACCATTACCGGAGGAGATGCAGACTGGTTACTGCTAGGAGGTTGTTGCCCTTGAACTGCTGTTGACGATTTTGCATTAGCTACAAAAGATATCTGCGTGTGGCTCTGTTGGGACCTACCTTGGTGTTGGGGAAGGTTTTTAAGGGATGAGGAGGATAGAGATGGAGAAGGAACTTGTGAAGTGGTCGTACGTCCAGAATTCTTCCACTGAGGAGACTGAGCTGGGCTGTTGCTGCTTGTTTGGACCAGGTTTTGGGGAAAAGTGGGTAGAGGATTAGTAAATTTTGCGGCAATAGAAGAAGATGAAGGAAGGTGATCCGAGTAAACACTTCCATTGCTCGTTGCAGGGGTCTTGCTTCGAGCTGCACTGGATGCAGCTGCCACAGCAAATTGATTCTGCTTCTGAAGTTGAATCATTGGGTGCTGCTGTTGATTCCGCAACAGTTGCTGCTGAGAACCAGGAGCATTGACATTGCTGATAGCAGCAGGGACAACAGAACCAGAATTCCGACCAGACCCAAGGTTAAGAGCTCGTGCAGAGCTATCAACAACATTGTTGCCTTTTATTGTGGTAACTGAGCTGTCAGCCAAATCTTGCCTAGAGAAGGTAATAGACTGTCCGACTGTTGCAGGAACCTTCCCTGGCATGGCCTTTCTTTCTTCTTCCATATTGGAAGAATCACCGCCTCCAGTTTTCCCTTCTTCAGAAACACGGAAATTTTTATTCTGCTGGGCCACTTGGGCCGCGGCAGCGGCCATAATCTGATGATAACTTTGCCTTGAACCCTCAGGAAAACTCTGGAGAACCGCGTTACTCTGAGAAATGTCAAGTCCAGAAGTTGTAGTAGCACCATTAATCGAAGCAAAAGATAATGCAAAAGGTTGAGATGGTAGAGGTTCCACTCCAGGCTTTGAGCCCGGCTGTTGTTGCTGTTGTTTTTTCTCACTATGATTACCACTGGCACTGCCCAATGCTGCAGGAGTCATCAAAGCAAAGTTTTGAGGGTGTATCGGCATTGCAAAATTCTGGCCATACATATTCGTGTTTGCGCGAGAAACACGGCTATCTGCTGTTGACGGACTATCTTCTCCTCCCATCTCAGACTCAAGTTGACGAGCCTGGTGAGGGAGGTGCTGCCGCTGGTGCTGCAGCTGTTGTGGCTGTGAAGACTGGTTTTTTAGAGCAGGGAACCCTTGCAATGTTCCACTGCTGCCGTTGACACCATTTCCATGTGCCCTCTGCTGATGATTCTGCAAGTGTTGCTTCTGAGACGATGAGGAACTGCTGGAAATGCTTGCATTTTGATGAGCTTGTAGACCTTGCTGCGACTGAGCAGGCGGCTGCTGCTGCTGCTGCTGCTGAATCTGTGAAGGATGGAGCATTTGAGAAGAATAGAAGGACCCATTGAAGAATGGCACTGCCTGAGCATGGTTTCCTCTATAAGCTGGTGGTGCTCCAACATGAGCAGGAATTGGGAACGGATATGCATTGTTCTGCAAAATTGCCAAATACGAAGTTTCGTTCCCAGGCATATTTGGGTAGTTGAAGCTCACTGCTGGGGTTGCTGAGGCACTCACAGCAGCAGGACTAGATGTACTTGATGAAGCAGCACCACCGGCAGCAGGAGGAGACTTTACAGAGCCAGATCGGACATGAGCAGCTGCTGCTGGTGGTGGTTGCTGGCTCAGAGGGAAGATGAAAGCAGGGGCATGCTGAAATTTAATGCACAACACAAACTCTCGGAAACCATCCACAAAAGTATCACAAATAATAATATAATGAAATACAAATTGAAAAAGAGAACGTACCAAGATATTACTAGGTGCTCCTGGAGGCAGAGCTGGCTGAAGCAAAATTTTCTTTCTCTGGGCGGCGTCCACAATGTTGGCTGCCGCCTGAGAACCTTTATCCTTCCCGGAATGACCATGAAACACAGTAAGCGCCTGCACCTTGTCCTGTGCAGAGTTCACCCCCCTACCTGGAAAGTTTCCGTGTAATTCTGTAGAAGGTGCCACATTGAGATTGCAGGGCTTAGCCCCGTACAGTGATGCAGATCCAGCTGCCGCAGGCCAGAAAGGATTCATCCTTGCGAGTTGCTGGTGATACAGTATATTCCGAGCAATGTAATAATGCGTTGCACACCTCTTTGGCCTTGGTTGAGCAAAAAGCAAATGGGGGGGCTGCAGGAATTGGAAACTTTGTTAGCAAATAAGGAGAATTGAAGAGCCTAACCATAACCCAGGAAAAACACAATTGGCATACTTGTATAGCAGCAGGAGATACTGTGCTCCCATCCACGGATACAACTCCTTGTAGAGGTGCCATATATCTGCCGAAGAGAAAAGTGTCACGTCCCCAGATAAGATTATCATAAACACCCGCATACAGGGGATAACCAAAAGAGTAAGGAACCCTTAACAAATTAACCCGACCATACCCCATGGGAGGAAGACCGCCTGGCCAGCCAGGAACGGGCATTGGCAAAGGTAGAGAGCTCGTTTGGGCTGCGAAAAAGAGGAAGACAAAATCAGGAACACAATTGAGCCAGAGGGATGTTGCGGAAGTAAAGATGAATTATTTAAGTTAAATTACCATTTCTATCGATGTTAGCATGCTGTGACTGCTGCTGGTGGTGCTTCTGAACATGGGGGTGTAACTTGTTGTTTCCGCTAACACTACAGGTGCCGCTATCCCTATCGGTCTTCTCCAAGTCAAGCTGGAGGTCGATGTTCCTCTCCTTGTGCGCAAGAACCGGCTTCTGGGACTCGGTTTCATCTGCCACAGTTTTCGTCCTCTCGTTTTCAACATTCACCGCCTCTACCTTGCCTATTTTAACTGCCTTTTCATCTTCCTTCACCTCAGGCTTAATTTCCTGCACATACAATCAGAACACAATGCTAATATATGAAAATCTACCCAGAACCCATTACATACCAGATAGAGGAAAATGAGAAAAAGCGACAGAGGCTGGCCCACTCACCGTATCCGCATCTGCGGTCACATATTCAATCTCACCATCTCTTTCTGGTGATGATCTTAAGGCAGGAGGAGGAGCCTGCAAAACCAAACCAAAGAAAAAACGTTAAATTTCAGTTGAAGATTTCGGTCGGTGAAGAAAGGGGTCTTTATAAGCTCATCACCATCAGATCTATCTGGTACTTTTCTTCTTTGTGACTCTCAGCCACCGAGATCGTTGAATTCCTGCTTAACATCCCCACCCACCAAAAAAACGAAAAAAAATCAGATATCAGTTCACAGCTTTAAAAGCTCTGGACAGGAAAGTTCAAAGATAAAAATCTAAAATGCTCACGCTTTTTTCGCTTTCGCATCGTCGTAATTATCATCCAATCTGAGCACAGACGATTCCTTCTTGGGCGATTGAGGAGGCTCCTCTTTACTTACTGCCACGTCCTCCTCCGATTCCTCGTTCAAAGCTTTGGAATCGGATATATGATTCCTTTCCGGTTTAATTGCTAATTCCGGTTGGGCCACAGACGACGCCAGTGCCGCTTGGGGGTTGGCCAAATCGTACGATGTTCCGCCATTTTCAGCAGCGGATCCCGAGCTCTTCTCCAAGTTACGGGATGAGGAAGTTTCAGTTTTTGCCGGCTGATCGGTCTCGGCTTTCGCGGTGGCCGAAATGGGAGCGTTCCTGACTGTGAAAATCGAAGCGTTCTCGTCGTCGTACTTAACCGCTCGCGGTTTTTTCCTCTTTGGTGCAACTGATTCCAAACAAAGACGCAAATTTTGATCAGTCACTCGAGGAAGAAAAGAATTTCAGCTCCGAGAAAAAGAAAGCAATGCAAAAGAGTACTAAAAAAATGCAGTAAGCCATCGAGGCCCAGACTACCCACCAACAGTGGATATAGGAGCGACAGAGGAGCTAGAATTCTGAGGCAAAATAGACGATGACTGGGGTACTGCAGACGGTGAGTTTGAGATTGGCGACGAGACCCTTGATTTGGCGTCACATGACGATTTATTGGCTTCTCGTGGGTCGAACTTCATGGAATCGGCGCCCAGGATCTCCTGCTTACAAGGGCCTTGGGGCTGCCTCCCCATCCCATACAACACCTCGGCTATCTCTATCTCGATCTCATCCTGAGCTGAGGAGGGCGACTTGGAAGACGATTTCGGCGGCCGTGGTTTGGGACCATTAAGCTTCTACAACGGCAGAGAACCTCGTTAATAAACCACAAAATGAATGAAAAAGCACATGGGAATCAAAGGGAAGACTGGAAACCAGGCCCACCATCTTCTTCCGCATCGAAGCATTGGAAGATGTCGGTGAGGCCGGAGCTGGCGAAGCGACCGCGGCCATCGAAACGAGGACCGGTCTCACCGGCGATGTCGACGCCTGCCGATTAATTAGCTCCCCACCAACTCCGCCACTAACCCAACATTCGTGCGACCTCTTCGTAGATGCTGAAAGGGAAGAAAAACAGAGCAAAAAAAGACCAAACATCAAAATCGGTTATCCGCCAAACTTGGGAAAAAAACGACAGAAAAGAAAAACTAAATCCTGAACGCTATCAGTCTCCTCCACCGCTCTACCTGACCGTGCTTTTCTGGGTACCGACACGCCAATCATCTCGTCTGCGGCCTTCCAAGTCGGCGCTGCCCTAAAAACTTTGGCCGGAGGAGGAAAACTCTTCCGATGATTGGACATCGACGTTGATGACGATATAGATGCCGGATTTGGGGGAATCATCCTCACCGAGGCGGCTCCGTCTTCATCCTCGTCTTCTTCTTCGTCATTCACGCTCTCCTCCGAGCTCTCGTCGCCACCATCTTCTCTGTTGTTGCCGTGCAATAATCTATCACCTCTCCTCTTGTTCCGGTTCAGCCGATCCCTATCACGGTCGCGGTCTCGGTCTCGGTCTCGGTCGCGGTCGCGATCCCGATCGCGATCTTTCTTTCCGCTCCCTCCTCGATCTCTTAGCCTCGCCGTCTCTTGCAGCTCCACCGGTCCATCTTCTTCTGCAACAAGTGCACCACAAGATAAGAAGAGTCGTGAAAAAATCAAAGGAAACAAAATTGTTTCCTTCCACTCGAAGAAGTGGGTACAGGTGAGAAGCGGTAGATCTGATAGAAATTCACACACCTGGGGAGTCTCTGAGACTGCTACTTCTATGTCTACGCCTGGATAAACCGTTCGTAGCCGCCATGGTTGCCCTTCTAACTTCTCTATTTCTATCCATCAGTGCGTCGATCTGTTTTCGCCAAATCAGCTACACCCAGAAGATTAATCACGCAACTCATCAAGCGAAACCAACCATAATTCGCTGAAAATGGCGTCACGACCGGTGAGAATTTGAGGTACGAAGCAATCTCCGGCTACAAACCGATTCACTATCTTCGAGTTCCTCGAAACTGTATTAACAGAGACAGAAAAAGATCCCAGTTTTCCTTTTTATCTAGTTCCTCCCATCTTTCTCTCACTCTTTTTTCTCTCCGCCTACTCTGCGTTGCTCTCTCTCTAGCCCTTTCTGCCCTCTCTCTTTGTGCGTTCAATCTCATCATCAATTCGCTAATACCCCACTTCAAAGTCTCGTGAACGGCCACGATTCAGACCCGACAGTACATTCTCCAATCTAAACCGTTGAATCCGTGACATATCCAGCGGTTCTAAATTGCGAAAACCAACATGGCAAAATCTGTAGCGTCGAACTAATTTATCTCGAGAGGTGTATAACCTTTTCCGGGCCTTACTGCCACGTGTCAGCGACATTTCTATTTCTTTTCTTTCTCCACAAGGTTCGATGTTTACTGCACCACCGATTTGGTAATAATAATTAAAAAATGAAATAAATAGTATTTCCTCTGATGAGGAAGCCATGCCCCCCTTGAATTACCCCTAAGAGATGTTGTGACCGGTTATCTCCGGTTGCAGAGAGACCTTGGTAAAAGCTACATGACGATCACAAGGGAATCTAGGTCACCGCAGATAATATCGTTCCCAAACTGGTCAAAATTCATTATTCATTCGGTTCCACGTTTATTATATTTATTTTTATTATTTATTATATATATTCACAATTATTACGGATGATATATTTCTAGAAATTTACTGGTGGGACCACCTGAAAGGATCCAAATTTTCCATCCGACGCACCAGGTCTTCCCGTTATCAGTCATTTGAACTTTACCGCCGTCGATGGATCCGACGTGGCCCTGATAAACAAACCAAACCTAAGGGACTATATTCCAATGAACGAGTGTAAGTCCGAGCTGGCACCGAACCAAGCGGCACGTTCGTGTCGAATAGCGCGCCTGATCCTGACCCTCGTTTATGTCGCATCTGACGGTCGAGACGGGGAGCGAACTCGAGTCGCGGTCACGGAACTTCCGAGTGTTGTGGGTCCCGCATTAGCTGCCAATCTAGAGAGAGAGAGAGAGAAATTATTTCCTCGCGTTGGCCTATTGTCACGTTCGCAAGATGTGGTAGCGGAAGGTGACGTGTACTGGGTTCCACGATTTTTTTTCTTTTTCTTTTAAAAGGAAACCTAAACCTACTCGCCAGGTCAAATATTACAGCGCAGTTTAAAGAGATTTTATTTTATTTTTTTAAAAAAAGAAAGCAATCAACTATAGAGAGCAGTCCCTCTGGGTTCCGGCTTTTACTCCACGCGCTTATGGCTGATTTCACATTTGTATTCCATTTATAGCGCTGGCCCCATAAAGATGTACAGCGTGGCGATGTCATTTTCTTTACGTGTCCACGCAAAAAATGGACACGTGCTTATGCGGTCTCTTCTCTTGCTTATTCCGTTCTTCGCTTTGGATCCTGCTAATATTATTGGCTACGCTTCCCACTTTCATCACAAGGCAAGTAAATATCTTTTGCTAAGAAAGGGAGGGATAATCTTACGATGCCACTGAAAAAGTTGAAGGAGACAGGCGGTACTATTGCTTCACGTGTCAGCGAATTACCAAATTATTTATTTATTTATTTATATATTTATATTAAAAAAAAAAAGAAAAGAAAGAGAAGATAACAGGATAACAAGCAAGTGCAAGTTGCGTGGTGATAAATAAATATTTTGAAGGGGTGAGCCCCGCCCCGCCCCGCCCCGCCCCGAGTCGTTTTATGTTTAATAGATAAAATGAATATATAGATTCTGGGAGACTGGTGTGTCCACGTTAGACAAAGGCCCACCTTTAAATGGTTGACCCGCAATAAAGTGGGTCCCTTTCTCGCTTGCTAGTTGCTAGGGAGGAGGTTTTCATTCCCTCTCTCAATTCATGTCTCAAAAACTATATTTTTCTATAATAACAATAATATTACTTATTATTTCCTTTCCAGTCACTAAATCCATTTGGCTGCCACGTTTACAGGCAGTGTGCCATGTCAGACGCCTGCCTCTAACCCTAGCAATAACCTAGAGCTTCTTTCTTTTTTGTTTTAAATCTCAGCGACATTTATTTGATAATAAAAATAATACGATGTTATTAAAATATGAGATTTATATACATTAATTACTATTAATTCTCCTACCTTATATTTATAATTTTTTATGAAAATAATTTTTATAAAATATAAGATATTTTTTTATAAGATATGGGATAATGACTAATTGATGAAAATATTTTTTTTTTTTAAATAATCATGCACCTATATTTGCAAAACAGCTCAGAAGTATTACTTTACAGCATCCGTGCCTCTTAAGTTTTATATAATAATAATAATAAATAAATAAATTTAGAGCAAAGTTTTTGAAATAGTTTTCGATAGGAAAAATATTAAAAAATCGTACGATAAATGTCCACAAAGTGGGACAATGCGTGCAATATCACACAGACTTTTTTATTCCGACCTTGTTAAATTTAATTCTGTAATGCCCCCGATATATGTGTGAATCCATCCAAACCTCGGGCCTACAAAGTGGACCTATCCTTCCTTTTGCTTTATTATTATTATTATTATTTAACATAAAAAATAAAAAAAAACTACTCAAAGAAAAGCCATCTGCTTTGTTTGTTTATTCTAATGAAAATTCCATTATTTTGACCTAACATTGCCATACAAATAATTATTTATTCATCTTATAGAATTTAATATTTTTATTAGAGTATTTTTTTATTCGATTTAAAAACCCATGTAATGTGGTAATGGCTCACGACAAGTTCTCTCCGCCTAGTAAAAGAAAGGGGGCCGGGGGATAAAAATATGATTATCTTTGCATTAAAGTCGCAAGATCGAAGCGACAAAATAATTCTCATGTGTGTGTATATATATATATATTTTTTTTTTTCTGAGAAAATGTCAAGGAACCGCGCGTGTTCTATGCCACGTGGAAAAGATCCCACGTGCGACGTTTGGGAAAAGTGGAAGGTGCTGATCAACACTGTGGCCGTTATCGCATCACTTTCAAGTAATGAATCAAAATCAAAAGGGGATTGGCATCTTGCTTTCTCATACTTCACTGTTTCGATCGCTAGGTATAATTTTAAATTAAAGTCTCTTTGCATGGGATAATGTACATAATTTTTATTTTTATTTTTATTTAAAGAAAAGCTTCTTACCTTTATAATATCCATCGTTCATATCATAAACTCATGCAGCTGCTATTTTCTTTCTTTACAGTCATCCCTATTTGGTGCGGAATTTACATTGAGTTCATGCAAATTTTAGATGTGTGCGGTGAGAAGTTTATTTTATTCTCCTCCTTTAATTTCTTTTTGTAATTTTAATGAGATGCAACCACGATTCGTATAGATGCATGATAAAATTAAATATCAGCTAGATTTCGTAGAGGTAGAGTCCTTCGTTTATATGAAGAGTGAGATTGAGTCTTTAGTTAGGTACAATATTATTTATTTGACATTTATTTTTAGAGAGTAACAGTAATAGTGAAGTCTAGACTAGTCTAATAATGTACTGATTGACCTCCAAATGGTTGATATATATGAAGATATCTCTGCATACATCCGGTCATAAATATAAATTTCTTTCTAATGAATAAATGAATGATGGCATTTCTCTTAAAAAATAAAATAAAATCTTGAAGCATGTATATAAATTAAAAATAATAACAACTCTAACATAACTTTTATTACGATCAGAAAAATAAACTGAAGTCATATCATGTATAGATTATAGTATCATAAATTACATTATCAATATGAATTAATATATATAAATTGGAACTCTTAATTCAATGACAAGAAAGAGTGCGGATAATTGGAACTCTAACATTGCAAATCAGTATAATTTAATAGGAAATGATTTCACATTGATAAGTGGAAAATCTACAAATATACAACAATAAGAGAATGCATGCCACAAGGATCACTAATTCAACCTGTGTACGAAAGCCTTATAAAAATTCAAATGGTCAAAGTCGATAGTGGGCTGCACAAAGAAAGTGAGGTCAGGTCATGAAAATTGCAGTCCAAAGTATGGGCTGGAGACACTCAAAAAAAAAAAAAAACAAAAAAAAAAAAAAAAAGGGAACATTGTGACTGAAAATGGTTGGGTGGCTACTGCTAGCCCATCTACCACGCATACAAAGAGTACTTAGCGTTGGTTTTGCAACAATAATGGACATTAATATATAGGATTTGTTAGGTAAAAACGATTTGACGTCTTAAATTATATATTAATATTTATATAATTTATTTTATTAAAAAAATAAATAAATAAATATCTTATATTTAATATTGATACACAATTTGGTGCATAAAATTACTTACAAAAAGATTTTTCCATAATATATAATCAGAAATTCAATAATTCTTATTATCATGATATGGCCATGACATGAAAATGATGTCGCCAGCCAAGGGACCCAAATTTATATATATGCTGCACGGTGCATTTATATATATATATATATATATATATATACACACTCTGCCGGCACATTCCATCAGTGCAAATCATCGGTTTTTAGCAATTTTTTTTTTTTTTTTAAAGAGAGATGAAACATTATGGGAAACCATACGAAACAGGACATAACAATAAGTGATGGATATGGTTGCAAGATCATCATCTTACCAAGACATGTTAAGATTCTCTCTCTCTCTCTCTTTTTAAACAATTAATATTGCATGGTGTGCTACGATGCAGTTGGGTTAAGGTCACGTGGATGGATGCTCTCTAGTCTCTATATTACCATAATGTTGAATTTTAGGATGGTGACAAATGTGACTTTCTGGCCTCCCCTCCAATATTAGATTATCAATTTATAATCTCCTCGAGATACTGCTACTTAGTATTTTATATTTATTTATTTTTACCCTAAATCCGTAGAAAATGTAATTATGTATACGAGTAAGATAGATGCTAGAAAGGGAATAAGTACATGTTACTGAGAATACATAATAAATATTTCAAGTCAGACATGTTCAGGGTGATGAAATTTAGACAGCAAGAGCTTACCTAACTTGGCCACCTTTTAATGCACCCTTCCCGGTTAAAACTTTGTTCTGTATATTTGGAAAGGAAAAACCTTCCTTTTGCTCACAAATTTGTAGCCATGAATACTTCTCTCTTCTCTTCACATGAAAAAAAATACGCGCGACATATTTAAAATCGACCATTGCTAATAGTTTATTGTGGTAGAATACATTGTTATGATTTGAGAGTTAAATGTTTAACTAAATTAGTATCCAATAATTTTAAGATTAACTTTTGAATCAATAGTTAACTCTTTAACAATATATATTTAGAGCTGATCGGTCCCAATGGCTAAAGCTACCCAATCCAAATAACAACAAGAAAACTTATGGTGATAAGTTGATTCATATGAACAAAAAGACATGGAAATTATCTTGTAGAACCTTAAACTATTGGATGTTGGGTTACCTCGAATTAATCCCCAATTTTATAACAATATATTTTTCGTTTCATCTTCTTTTTCTTGTGTCACTTTGAATCTGAGTATAATTTTCAATATCATTAGAAGAATTTTTATGATTAGTATCAAAGTAGAGACTACGTCACGAGTTTAAGTTACGAAGGGGACGACTTATAGGCTGAATTAAAATGTCCTAATATTATGTACGAGCATGGTGTTAAATCATTGAATACTGATAGACGAGTGAAGTCAACGAAAAGAAAATGACTACCACCTGATCATGAGTGTCAATAGAGTGAGCTGTCATGGATGTCAGATTCGAAAGCGTGGTGGAATATTATAATCTCGAGGGTTAAAGGCTTAACCAAATTAGTATCTAATAATTTTAAAACTTTTAGATCAATGATTGGGTCTTTAACATACATGCGATGATATTACGGCAAATGCTTTTCACCACAAAAATGTGTTTGTGATGAGAATTCAATTTTTAGAGACTAGCAGATCCCGTTCTCCCTAAAAGCTAATTAATTTCTTACGGTACTGTGCATTCAAATAAAGTAAAATGGCGTTATATTGCAACAATATGAACACAGACTGTGTAGGGACGTTAAAGACGAATCAAAGATAAAAGGAGGCCTTTTATGCATAAAGTCATGATCTCAATGCATATGCATATCAGCGTATGAGATCATGACTTTATGCAAAAAAGGCCTCCTTTTATCTTTATTCGTCTTTAACGTCTCTAAGCCACAATATTTATATATATTCTTTAGTTTTTGATATTTTTGTTTTTGTATCCATAATTTATAATTGAAATTGGCCATAGCCAATTAATTTTAAAGGGTATCTTGCTAATTGTCAACAATTTATTAATTGATATTTCTTATTATCATCAACTCTCATTTAAAATTTTATGGTAACTACATTTTGTTTTCCTATTTTATTTTAAGAAAATAAATTAAAATATAATTATAAATGACGTGTTTCACACCACCAACTATTCGGATAACCTGCAACATATGAGAGGGCGGCAATGAGTGCTTAGAGGAGCTCCAATGCCTAAGTTAAAGAGATGTAGTCTCAATATAAGTGTGTTAATAATAATAATTGGCTGTTACCTTCAGGTGTTATTTATAGAGATGCTGATGATGTAGATAACTATTAAATCTAAGGGTTCATCATGAATAATCCCTTAACAACTGGACGAGATAACCATCCTGATCTATCGACATTATCATATCACGCGGTTCGTGCCATGGGCTTTTGGGCTGTGAGTCTCCCAATCTTGGGCCTGTAGGTTGAATCTGTACTGTAGTTGTGGGTTTATTGCCATGGGACCTAAACATCCATTCTAGTTATCCTGCTAATTTTCTTTATGCCAGCACATAGGAAATTAATTTGTTTTATATCCTTTTAATTTGTGTGAGAGTACTTTACCCTGCTAGCTTGGGGCAAGTATGTGGCCACTCAGATTTTCTTTTCTTATACCCCGTTGAGGGTCCATGTTAACTAAGGTTTGGGTCTAAACTTCTCGCTGTACCCCAAAACATGGCCCACATAACTATTTGTGAACTTTTATTCGTTTCATTATTGGTGGTTTTGAAAGTAAGCATGGCCATATAGTAGTGCTCTTGTCCCGCCTCTCCGATAATGTAGATCCCTATACTTCTTCCCATTTGGCAGGCAGATCCGTCAACGAATACTATCCAGGGTCAGTTGGGAGATGCCACTTCGGTATTCGCCGGAAAACCAGTGAATTCGAAGACAAAATTTGCTAGGACTTGCCCCTTTACTATACTCTTGGGCACATATTCGATGTCAGACTTACTGAACTCCATTGATCATGCGACCAATCTTCCCGAACTATCTGGTTTTTGTAGTATTTTCCCGAGGGGGTGCTCCGTTAGTATTTTCACTTGGTGGGCCTGGAAATACGGTCGCAATCTCCTAACGGCTGTTACTAGCGTGAATGCCAACATTTCTATTTGCGGATATCTGGTTTTGGCGCCTCTTAGTGCACGACCCGTGTAATATACTGGAACTTGTGTTGCTTCCTTGGGCCTTTCGAACAGCTTGATGCACTATCTCCCTTCAACCATTTGATCGAAATGCGGCAAAAGGAAGGAAAATCCATGGACCGACCCCATCGTCTCCACCCTGTAGGAACTACGAGATCACCCCAAGGACACCTTCGGCATCCAGGGGTCGCGGACCAACCATAGAACCCTGTTCAATAAGTGGAACGCATTAGCTGTTCGTTCTAAGGTTGGGCAGTAAGGGTCGGAGAAGGGCAATCACTCATTCTTAAAACCAGCATTTTTAAGACCAAAGAGTCGGGCGGAAAAAATAGGGGGAAAGCTCTCCGTTCCTGGTTCTCCTGTAGCAAGATCCTCTGGAACCACAAGAATCCTTATTGAGGGGATACTGCCAGATATACATATAAGGTGTCCCACTGGTTGGGCTGCTTTAGTAGAGGCAGGTTAGCCAGATATTGCTTCAACTCCTAGAAAGCCCAATCGCACTCTTCATTCCATGGGTGTACCTCTTGTAAGACCCTAAAAAAGGGAAGAAATTTGTCTGTAGACCTTGACACAAACTTATTCAAGGCTGCTACTCTACCCGCCAAGCCTTGGACGTTGTTAATGTTTTTGTGCGGCGCCATGTTTAGAATGGGGTCGATCTTCTCGGTGTTTGCTTCAATGCCACTCTTTGAGACGATAAAGCCCAAAAACATTCTTGAGTTGACCCCGAAGGCACATTTCACTGGGTTCAACTTCATCCTGTATTTGCGTAGCACCGCGAAAGATTCTCTGATTGAAAACCACAAAAAACAAAAAACAAAACTCTTTTTTTTTTTTAAAAAAAAAAAAAAGCAAATTAAAACACAACCTAAATCCCCTCCACCACACTTAAAACTTACATTGTCCCAAATGTATGGTGAAATGCAAAGAAAAGACAAAAATAATCAAAATATAAATGCAAGAATAAGAAAACAAACTCTCATTGGGTTACCTCCCAAGTAGCGCCTTTGTTTATTGTCGTTGGCTCGCTCAAGGCTTCCTTCTTCAATCAGTATAAATCGGATCCTTAATGTCCAATTTTGCCACATTATCTACTTGGAAACCTTCATAGAAAGTTTTAAGTCTATGACCATTCACCTTGAACACTTTGGAAGTTGCTAAACTTCAAATTTCAACTGCACCATAAGGAAAAACAATAGTAACAACAAAATGTCCAATCCAAAGAGAACGCAACTTACCTGGAAACAAACGAAGCAGTGAATGGTATAGAATGACTTTTTGAGCAACTTTAAACTCTTTCTCAGAGATCATCTTGTCGTGAAAAGCCTTATCTTTTCCTTGTAAATCCTTGCACTCTCATAGGCATCATTGCGGATTTCCTCTAACTCGTGTAGTTGCAACTTCCTGTGTTCTCCACTTTCATCCATCTTCATGTTGAAACTCTTGATAGCTCAATAAGCCTTGTGTTCTAACTCAACAGGAAGGTGGCATGGTTCCCCAAACCAAAGTTTTGAATACCGTACCGGAAGCCGTACCGGTCAAGGCACTGGAATGAAATATTTCGGTACCGGTACCGTTTCGTGTACCGTTCCGGCATAATATTTCGGTCACGATACCGTTTCGGTACCGGTACCGTACCGTACCGGTACCGTTTTGTATACCATTTTGGAATAATTTAAATCTGGATAAATTATATATATACAAGCATTAACTGTATTCCAAAATAACAACAAAATAAGTCAAACTCAATATTCTCAATACAAGTCTTAAGTTTTAAGTTACAACTAACATAAAGTTATAAAATATAAATACCAATATTATCATGATAAAATCAGTAACTTCACTACGTCATCAAAGATGATCATCCTCATCAAAAAGACAATAAGGATCAGGATTCGACATGTGAATCAAAATATTTTCATCAACGTCATCTCCATCATCAACATCAACACCAATATTATAATTGTCTTCCTCATTTAGTGAGGCCAATGGCTCCTCAATACTTGCCCAATCCAAATCTTCTCCATCAAGAAGCTCAGATTCTTCACCTACCCATTCTTCCATCAAATCAATGTTTTCAAGATTGATTGGATCTAAAGCATCTCTTCCCTTTTTTATGCTCCTGTCAAAATAAAATCAAACATAAGTGAAAATGTTATATATTTTTCAACAGTGAAAACATTAGTATTAAAAAAATTTACCTCTCTCTCAGCTTCAAGTTATAACGAACAAATACTAAGTCATTCAAACGTTTATGCACTAATCTATTTCTCTTCTTCGAATGAATAAAATCAAATGTGCTCCAGTTTCTCTCACATCCAGTTGCACTACAACATTGACTTAGTACTCGAACAGCAAACCTTTGAAGCGTTGGAACCTCGCAACCAAATTGGGTCCACCATGCAACTATAACAATAATACAATTATAAATTATTAATTAAATACAAGTAAAAATAAAATAAGATAAAATTTAAAGTACAAAGTCACACTATTTAACAAATGATATTGATAAATGATAATACCTGGATTAATCTTATCACGCTGGCGGATTGCTAAAGAATGTCCAAACTCACCTATTGCATTCTTATACAAGTCAAGTTCTGCAATGATCTTGTCTTGATTATCGGGATCAAGTTCCATTTTCATAACACAGCTGTTGAAGCCTCTTATAACTTCATTTTTATTTTTAAAATTGGGGCTATAGTAAATTCCAGGGTTAAGAAAACAACCCGCTGCATGTAATGGACTGTGAAGCTGCCTATCCCATCTGGAATCAATGATCCTGGTGAATGGACTGAATAAACTGACTTTGTTATTGCATCTTGCTTTTATGTTCTCTTTGGCTCTTTCCATTGCATCATACAAGTATCCCATTGCAGGCTTCTCATCCCCGTCAACAAGTCGTAGAACACGAACCAAAGGTTCACTAACTTTAACAATGAATTGACATTGAACCCAAAACTCTTTATCTTCTAAAACAATCTCAGCTATCTCTTTCCCTATGCTGCTCTTAGAATGATTTGATGCAATCCATTTATCACAAGTAAACATTTGTCTGAGTTCTTTCTTAAACAAGAGCAAACATTGGATACTTAAAAAATTTGTCGCAAATCTTGTAACTGCAGGACGACACAAATCATGACCTTTGGTAAAGTCTTTTCTCATAAATGCCAAAACCCAGCCATGGTTATAGATGAATTTTGTTATCGTTTTTGCCTTTTTTATGGTATCATCAATAAGGGGAAAATATCTTGGATCAGAAAAATTCTCCAACATTAAATCTATGCAATGAGCTGCACATGGGGACCAGTAGAAAGAGCCATACTTCTGTTGTAACTTTTTTCCTGCAGCTTTATAACTTGCATCATTGTCCGTTATGAACTGCACAAGATTCTCAGCTCCAATTTCTTGAACAACCTCATCAAAGATATTAAACAATGTTTCAGCATCTTTTCTAAGACCAGATGTATCAACAGACTTCAAAAACATTGTACCTTTCGGACAATAAACAAGAAAGTTGATTATTGATTGTTGCTTCTGGTTTGTCCAACCATCTGCCATTAGTGAACAACCGGTCTCATTCCAAATCTTCTTAATTTGTTGCAAATAATCTTGAACCTCATTCACAGCCATTTTTAACAAATTTACTCTCAACTCATATAAAGATGGGCCTTTGAATCCTGACCCAATGGCAGTCATGGCATCAATAGCTGGTTGATAAAACTTAGATTGAGCAGCATTAAAAGGCAGATTAGCATCATACCACCAGCGTGCTACAGCCATCTTTGCTTTTACAATCATCTCATTTGAACACATAGAACTCTTAATTGAAGGTTGGGCCCCAGGAGTTGTTCTTGGAGCAAAAAATCTACTCAATCCCCCCACTGACTCTCCAGTTCCAGATTCTTTCGACTTCCCCTTACCTTTTGAAAGTTGAGACTGTCCCTCCATACTATTACGATCGTCAATATCATCAGATGTTAAATCTATATCGCCTCCAATCTCTGACCTTATTCTCCTTCTCTTCTCTTTGCTTTTTTTCATTTCATTAAGCAACTCCTTCATTTGCCATTTTACATCTTCAGACACATTTTTACATGCTTCTACATCGCCTGGAATTCCAGCTAGATGATGCTTCAACCGAGTGATCCCGCCACCTCTAATTATTTTATTACAATATAAACATTCAGTATTATTTCTTGCCCCTGGCACAGCACGTGCATGGGCCCATGCTGGATCTTCTGATCTTACAGGAGCAAGTGTTGGAGTTGAAGTCATACCACCAGTTGATTGACAACTAGACATTTATAACTATTAAAGTATAACAAATTAACACTTATAAGTAAGTCATTAAGAAGAAACTCATCAAATCTAAACTACTTATGCAATATAATCAAAAACATTTATAAGAATAAAAAATAAAAACAAACATCTATAAAAATATAATCTAAAACATCATCTATAAGAATACAAACAAACATCTATCAAAATATAATCTAAAACATCTATCAAAATAAAAACTAAAATCTCTATAAAATAAAAACAAACATCTATTATAATCTAAAACATCTATAATCTAAAACATCTATAAAAATATAATCTAAAACATCATCTATAAAAATAAAACAAACATCTATCAAAATATAATCTAAAACATCTATCAAAATATAATCTAAAACATCTATAAAAATAATCTAAACATCTATCAAAATATAATCTAAAACATCTATAAAAATACAAACAAACATCTATAAAAATATAATCTAAAACATCTATCAAAATAAAAACAAACATCTATAACAATATAATCTAAAATATCTATAAAAATACAAACAAACACTATAACAATATAATCTAAAACATCTATCCAAAAACAATTCTGATTTGTTTATCAAAAAAGTAACAAAAAAATAATTAAATTAAGTTATAAATATAAACAAAAAAAATAGTAAAAATAAAATACCAAGTTGAGGCCTAGTGGTGGTCGGCGTCGTGCGGTGGACTGCTGGGCCGCTGGCCGTTGGCTGCTCGTGCGTGACTGAGGCGTGAACTCGTGGGACTGGGAGCCGTGAGCCTGGGCGCCGAAATGGTTCGGCCGAATTGAGTTCAGGATATTAGAATTTGAGATTGAGAAATGAGATTCTGAAGTCCGAAAGTAGGTTTTGATTTTGTGGTAAAATTCCAAAATTGCCCTTTAGAGTTTGCAAAAATTACAAAAATGCCATCAACCCAACTGCTGAAAAGCGTACCGGCCGAAATTTGTGTTTCGGCCGAAACATAAAATACCGGCCGGTACAGTCATGTACCGGCCGGTACGGCCGAAATTTCGGCCGAAACGGAACACTTATTTTACCGGTACCGGCCGATTGGCCGGTACGGCATATACCGGCCTTACAGGCCGGTACGGTACGGTACCAAAAACACTGCCCCAAACACCAACCAATAAGGTAACATACCAATGGGTGTCTTATATGCAGTCCTATAAGCCCACAAGACACCATCCAAGCGCAAACTCTAATATTTTCTAATTGGATTGACCGT